>NC_028642.1:37800055-37801355 GCF_001406875.1 Solanum pennellii | reverse complement strand
ATATATATATATATATATATATATAGTAAATGAGAAGAAGAAAAATGTGAAAGTCATTTAGATGACAATAAATATGAAACATGTTCATATAGGCTCTTAATAATGCCATCTTCAAATAAGACCTTTGGCTTTCTAAAAAAAATAAATTAAATTAATCCCTCATAAACTACTACTACATTAACTAAATTTATGTCAGTTAACCTCTTTTTCTATAATATGGAGAATTCAAAAGGTCAATATATAATTAAAATTGAAAAATAAATACCAAACAAAAAAAGTATAAAAGGGAGAAAGGATTTACATCTGAATATTTTTTAGGAATTTTTATGTAATCTACTCATTGTTGTTTTTTTCTTTGTCATAGAAGCCAAAAAATGTCAACTTTCAAAAACTCACACTCATTTACCTAATGTGGCGAGCACCTCAAAGAAATTTTTGAATCTTTGTTCAAATAAAGTTATGTAAGCCCCTTGTGAAAAAGATTGATCATTTGTATTGGAAAAACTCCACTTTTTGGTATTAGCTCAACAATTGATCTACCTGAAAAAATGCATTTTTCTCATGTTCAAGGAAAGTTTATACGTATTTTATGTGTTCTTTTCGAGATAAAATATAAAAAGTCAGAACTCTTTCACTATTCGATACACATTCGTACTGCTTCACGTGTTGAATTGCCTTTTATACTTTCCAAGGCTCAAAGAGCTCCCATCACTTTCCTTTTTCATCAACAAGTTTCTTATTTCTTCCTTTTATTCTCTTTCTCGCATTCATCTTACTCGATACATTAAATTATTATTGATACTTCAAAAGGCTTCAAAGAGTTCCCATTACTTTCTATTATCATCAATAAGATTTAACTATGCTTTCATTTTCTCTTTCCTGCATTTGTCCTACTCCACACATTAAATTTCCCCCAATACTTTTGATCGTAAAGAAGAATCTAGAAATTAGGTAGAAAAATATCTAAGGAGGAAAAAGATTCTTTCAATGATTAAACGTACCGATTATGATTTCTGTTAGTAACTAATCTTCCTGAAACTAACAACCAGAGGATTAGTTATAACTAACTCATGAAAAGACTGTTTGTCACGACCCAAAACCGGGGCCGCGACTGGCACCCACAATTTCCCTCCTATGTGAGCGAACCAACCAATCTAACCCTTATCATTTTAACATATATCAACAGAAAATAATGCGGAAGACTTAAACTCATTAAATAAAACAAATCAACATCTATTAATTCCCCAAAATCTGGAAGTCATCATCACAAGAACATCTATCTCAAATTACTAAACTAAGA
>NC_028642.1:37756857-37798943 GCF_001406875.1 Solanum pennellii | reverse complement strand
CAGGTGGACTGTGACGGCCCGTCACACCTGTGACGGTCCGTCCTGCACCTCCGTCCTGACGGTCAGAGACTCGTTTCCCGTACCAATTTCTCAAGAGTTGAAGTGTTTTGCAACGGGAGCTTACGACGGCTCGTCGTGGATGTGACGGCACGTCCTGCAGGTCCGTCACCGATTACAGAGAGTCGATTTTCAGTACCCAATTTTAGAATTTCTAAGTATGCTGAAACGAGACATCTGTGACGGGCCGTCGTGCCTATGACGGTCCGTCGTGATGTCCGTAATCTTAGCCAGTTTTTCCAGAAATAAATCTGCTGCTCAAAACGACTAAACAGGTCGTTACACTGTTGAATCCATCCGATTTTTTGGTCAACTTTAGTTATTCAATTGCTACAAGACATTGTTAAAGAGGAATAGTAATTGGAGTTGAAAATAAAAGATTTGGTGGTTGGCAAATTGGTAAGATTTGCAACCATTATTGACTTTGCTATATTTACCTATGTCATTATAACATACGCATCGTTTTATCCTTCTATAAATAGAGCATTCTTGCTCATTTGTAGAACACACCAAATTAGAGAGAAAAATCATTTTGATAGAAAAGTGAGGTATTCCATAGACTATACAAGACAAATAGTCTGTGGAAAAAAAATAAAGTGTGAGTGATATTTTAGTAAGGTGGAAACCAAAAGTGCGTTCTTTCTTTTGATTGTGCAGTAGTCACTTTGAGTATCGTGACTACACAGTGTAAAATTCCTTACAATAGCAATATCAGCTGCTTCTCTTGGCCCGTGGTTTTTTCCCTTATTTAGAAGAGTTTCCATGTAAAATTCTTGGTGTCGTTATTATCCAATTTTATTTCCATTACTTTTAGCATATATATTGTTGTATTTATCCGCATCTTCCCAACAAACTAGTATCAGAGCCAAGGTTTTATCTGAGTATGCTTTGTGGTTGCAGCATAGTCTGAACTTCCACATTAGAAAAGATTTTCTTTGATTTGAGATAACAATATTTTTTAGGGAGAAACAATGGAAACCAACATAAGTAGAATGGTTACTTTGAATGTTGTTAATTATGCCATTTAAAAGGGGAAAATGGAAGATTTTCTTTATGTCAAGAACTTTTACAAACCAGTATTTACCACTGTAAAGCCTGATAATAAAATAGATGAAGAGTGGAATTTGTTGCACAGACGGTTTTGTGAATTTATTAGGCAATGGGTCAACGATAATGTGTTGAACAATATTTCTGGGGAGACACATGCTCGATCCCTATGGGAGCATCTTGAAAGTTTGTATCCTCGGAAGACTGGCAATAACAAAATGTTCTTAATGAAGCAGATGTTGAGTTTAAAGTATCATGATGGTTCTCCGATGACAGACCATCTGAATAATTAGGGGATCATGAATCAGTTATCTGCTATGGGCATCAAATTTGATGATGAAATTCAACGCTTGCTTCTACTTGGTTCCCTACAAGACACTTGGTAAACATTTAGAACCTCATTGTCAAATTCTGCTTCGGATTGTGTGATTTCTATGGATACCGCCAAGAGTAGTGTGTTGAACAAAGAGATAAGAAGAAAAACTCAAGTTTCTTCTTCGTTGGATGTCCGGATAATTGGACCCAGGGAGAGAAACAAAACTCATAGTTCTCAGAATAGAGAACAAAACAAGAGACAATCCAGAGGCAGACTTAAGGATATTGAGTGCTATTATCGTGGTATAAAAGGGCACACAAAGAAGTTCTGCATGAAGTTGAAGAGGGAAAACAAAAACAAAGAGGAAACTAAAGAAAATGGCAATGAAAATTGCGTAGCCACCGTCACCACCGAAGACCTTGTTACCGTTCTTGATGAAGAAATAATAAATATTTCTTGTGATGAGTCAAGCTGGGTTATGGACACTGGTGCCGCATCTCATGTGACATCAAGGAAGGATTTTTTCTCTTCCTATACTCTTGGTTATTCTGGAACCTTGAGCATGGGTAATGACACTGTTTGTAGGGTGGTTGGTATTGGTACAATTTTTTTGAAAACTAGTGTTGGAACTAAACTAGTTTTGAACAATGTGAAACATGCTCCTAATGTTCGTATGCACCTGATTTCTGTTGGTGTTTTAGATGATGAAGGATATGTTAGTATCAACGGTGATGGAAAATGGACGCTCATTAAGGGTTCCTTGGTTGTGACTGAGATACAAGCTTTGGAGAGTAACAAACTTGGGAAATCACTGACTTACCAAGAGGGAAGAGGCATATAGGTTATAGGAGGATATACAAAGTCAAGTATAATTCTACCGGTGATATAGAAACGTTCAAGCCAAGGTTGGTTGCTTTGGCAGCCTCTAGACATTGGCATATTTCATCAGATGGATGTCTTTAATGCCTTCTTTCAGGGTAACTTAATGAGCTTCCATTTTCCATCACTGTTGGTACTAACATATCCTTCATCATCTAAAACACCAACAGAAATTAGGTGCAGACAAATATCAGGAGCATGTTTCACATTGTTCAAAACTAGTTTAGTTCCAACACTAGTTTCCAAACAAATTATACCAATACCAACCACCCTAAAAACAATCTCATTACCCATACTTAAGGTTCAAAAATCACCAGAAGTGTAGGAAGAGAAAAAATCCTTCCTTGATGTTACATGAGATGCGGCACCAGTGTCCACAACCCATCTTCACTCATCACAAACAATATTTATCATGTTTGCATCAAGAATGGTAACAAGATCTTCGGTGATGACGGTGGCTAGGCAATTTTGATTGCCATCTTCTTTAGTTTCCTTTTTGTTTTTGTTCTCCCTCTTCAACTTCCTGCAGAACTTCTTTGTGTGCCCTTTCATGCCACAATGATAAAACTCAATATCCTTAAGTCTGCCTCTGGATTTGCTCCTGTTTTGTTCTCTATTCTAAGAACCACGAGTTTTATTTCTCCCCCTGGGGCCAATTATCAGGACATCCGACGAAGAGGAACCTTGAGTTTTTCTTCTAATCTCTTTGTTCAAGACACTACTCTTGGCGGAATCCATAGAGATCACACCATCCGGAGCATAATTAGACAATGACGTTCTAAATATTTCCCAAGAATCTGGTAGGGAACAAAGTAGAAGCAAGCCTTGAATTTATTCATCAAATTTGATGCCCATAGCAGATAATTGGTTCATAATCCCATGAAAATTATTTAGATGGTTTGTCATCGGAGAATCATCGTTATACTTCAAACTTAACATCTGCTTTATTAAGAACATTTTGTTGTTGCTAGTCTTTCGAACATACAAACTTTCAAGATGCTCCCATAGGGTTCTAGTGTGTGTTTCCCCAGAAATATGGTTCAACACATTATCGTCGACCCATTGCCAAATGAATCCACAAACCTGTCTATGCAACAGATTCCACACTTCATCTGTTTTTATAACAGGCTTTACAGTGGTAAATACTGTTTTGTAAAAATTCTTAACATAAAGCAGATCTTTCATTTTTCCCTTCCAAATGGCACAATTAACACCATTCAAAGTGACCATTCTACTTGTGTTGGCTTCAATTGTTTTTCCCCAAAAATATAGTTATCGCAAATCAAAGTAAATCTTTTCTGATGTGGAAGTTCAGACTGTTCTGCAACCATAGAACATACTCAGATAAAATCTTGGCTCTGATACGAGTTTTTTGGGAAACGCGGACAAGCAAAAAAATATATATGGTAAAAGTAATGGAAATAAAATGGGAAAATAACGACACCAAGAATTTTATGTGGAAACCCTTTTAAATAAGGGAAAAAACCACGGGCCAAGAGGAGCAATTGATATTACTATAGTAAGGAATTTTACACTGTGTAGTCGCGAATACAATACTCAAAGTGACTACTACACACTCAAAAGGAACAACACTCTTTTGGTTTCCGTCTTACTAAAATATCGCTCACACTCCATTTTCTTAAAAGACTATTTACTTGTATAGTCTATGTAATACCTCACTTTGCTCTCAAAATGGTTTTTCTCTTTAACTTGGTGTGTTCTAAAAATGAGCAAGAATGCTCTATTTATAGAAGGATAAAACCATGCCTATGTCACTAATGACATATTTAAATGTACCAAAGTCAAGAATGGTTGCAAATCATACCAATTTGCCAACCACCAAATCTTTTATTTTCAACTCCAATTACTATTCTTTTTTAACAATTGCTTGTACCAATTGAATAGCTAAAGTTGACTAAAAATGGGATGGATTGAACAGACAAGTGATCATAGCTTCTGTAATTACACAGTGGATACTTTACATCCTTAGTTATATTTAGTGAGATAACGTCCCTCACCCATGTAGGAGTTTGTGTATTTCTGGTAGACATCTTGGTAGGCCCTGGTAATGCAAACTCAACTACATGATCAACTTTTTCAGTAACTATATTAGGCACTACATTCTCAATTGCCTGATTAAAGCTATCAGTTGCTTCTAGCTTTTGTTATTCTGTTACTTCCTGCTCTTGCTGCTCTATGACATGCATATAATATCCTCTATCATCTAACACAACAGTTTCCTCATCACAGCTTAGTGGAATAGGAGTGGACTCAGTGAACGCTTGAGACAACTACCCTGAACCATGTATTGTGTCTTCAAATATAGGATGATAATTAGAACAACTCTCATTTGCAAAAGGAAATGCATCTTCCATGAAGATGACATGTATTATCACAAAGAAGGTCCTATTGGTCAGATAAAAAAGAACATATCCCTTCTAGACTTCTGAATATCCCATATGAAGAACTGGCCTTGATCTTGCCATCAGTTTGACATGTCTGGTGAGATTCTTAGCAAGATGAGATTGACCTGGTTGGTTTCCATAGAATTACTTCTTAGAAGTAGCTTGATGACCTATTACACTACTTGGTAATATGTTGATTAGATAAACTGCAACTAAGACATAGTGCCACCCAAAACTTCAATGGAATGTGTGCATGCAATTTGTGTGCCCTAGTTACTTCAAGTATATGTCTATGTTTTCTATCAACAACCCCATTTTGATAAAGGTATATGGACAAGACCTCTCGTGTATAATTCCCAACTCTTTGATCAAAGCAGTGCACTCAGAGTTAGAAAAATCAGTCCCATTGTGAGACCTTAATACCTTAACATTTCTCCCTAATTGAGTCCTAACATAGTGGATAAATAGTTTAAGAGAAATACACACATTAGACTTACGTTTAAGTAGAAATACCATTGTAAGGAAGTACTTGTTACCATAAAAAAATGAGTGTTTTATAAGGATCCTAGAAATCAACATGAATCAAATCAAAACAAGTACCTCTTTTTATACTACTTGAAGGAAAACCAGACCTAGAAAGCTTAGAACAAGGGTAGAATGAGAAATTAGAAACTTTACACATACTGTCTTTGTTCATATCTAAGATTTTTGCAAGAATTATAGAAGATACATTACCTAATGTTTGATGCCACAATTCCATGTTAGAAAGTACTCTAGGAACAACAAATGTAGGCTTCTACTTTTACTTTCAGTCCCATTTGTGAAATGTATGTTGTAGCAAAAATGCAATCCTTATTCCTCTTTACCGACCACCTTCACCTTTACACTATAAAGTTCCCACAAAACATAAAAATGAGGAAAGAAGGTGACTGAACTACCTAGTTCCTTTTTATTTTACATACATACAATAGGTTATGCTGGAATGTAGGTAGGCAAAATATATTTGTAACAACATTGTTAGCTGACAAATCATAATTACCCACAAGAGTCACTTGAGTAGTGTTACCACTAGGAGCATCAAGTTGTGTCATAGACCCCTTAGACATCATATCTAAGTTAGAGACCGCATGATGTGTAGCACTAGTATCTACAATCTAAATTTTTTTATTTTCATAAACAATTAAATGATTTACCTGCAGTATTAACATCATTGCAACCAAACATAGGCTAATTTGACTTTTGCTAGAACATTTTGAGGATGTGATCATATTGGTCTTTTCTGAATGTACATCCTTGAAGTAGTTGTTTGACATATTTCTCATCTTGGCTTAATGAAGTAAATCTTTACCCATTCAGTTGCATAATTAACACCATTATCAATTTGAGACTCATCAACCTTTCTCCCCCGCTCAGAAATCTGTACATTTGTGTTAAGAGCATAAGAGAATGAGCCTGGGGTACTGAAGTCCGACCATACTCACCAGACTCACTACCCTGAACCTTTCTTTTAGACTTGAAGTCAGGTGGATACCCAATAGTTTTGTAGCAGAACTCCTTGATGTGACCTCTACACTTGTAGAAATCACAATTTGCACAGAATTCTTCTTAAACCTTTGCTATCCCCTGAACTACTAGTTGTGCTCACCCCTGAGCTACTGCTAGTTGTCCCTTGCGAAACAGTCCGGTTCTTCCTCTAAAAAATGACTCAACCCACCGGCAGCCACCCTTTTTCGGTTGCTGGTTTACAAGCGTCTGGTTTGTCAGGTGCATTCTACCAACATTGCTGGGATATATTGGGTAACAATATTTTCAAAATGGTACAAGATTTTTTCATATGTAATTCTCTTCCTAAATCCATAACTCACACTAATTTGGTCGTTTTACTTAAGAAGGAACAAACTCGTTCTCTTTGTGACTTTAGACCAATTAGTTTGAGTAAATTCATTAATAAGATTCTATCTGGAGTTGTTCATGACATAATTGAAGTTTAATCACCTAAATTGATCACCCACAATCAATCAGTTTTTGTTAAAGGTAGAAGTATCATAGAAAATGTGCTATTGACACAAGAGATTGTTACTAACATCAAAAAGAGGGGTAAACCATCAAATGTGGTCATAAATATTGATATGACCAACGCATATGATACATTATCTTGTTTTCATCTGATGAATGTTCTAAGAAACATGGGGTTTTCAGAATTGTTTGCTGATTTGATTTGGAGATTGATTTCCAACAACCGGTATTCAATCTTGATCAATGGCCAAACACATGGTTTCTTTGATTCCACTAGGACAGTGAAACGAGGAGACCCTCTATCTCTGTCTCTCTTTATATTATTAGCAAAACTGCTTTCAAGGGCTCTAAATGCGTTGTTTGAGGATGATCAATTTGTGGGATATGGTTTACCAAAATGTAGTGCTAAGTTTAATAATACTCTCACTGATGCTCAAGTGGATGCCACGGCCAGTGATAGTCCTATTGAAGGAGAAAAATTTTGAGGCGATCTTCATGTTCATCTCAATGCTAAAAAATCTAATTCAAACAGGTTGGAAGTTGGTGAAAAGGATGATGAAGGAACAATTGAAGATTTACGGATAGGGGCTGAAAAGAGTGATGTTCAAGATCAAAAATTTGGTGCCGCAAAATTCTGTTCAGTGTCTGGCAGTGTTAGACGACTACTCTTCTCCCAATCAACAAAGCTGCAATTCAGCTGATCGTGTTGAATTTGAAGAGAAACTCGTTGTGGATACAAATAAATCAAACGATGCAGAATTTGCGCAAAAAATTAACAAGATAAAAGAGAAGGGAGTTGTTGCTGAAAATTCAAGTATGAGGCAAGGTGATAAACATACTCTTGAGAAACTTCACGATTCTAGACAGACGCCAAAATCTGATGTGCAACTTGAGAATTTGGCAATTGATGGACAAAAATTTGAAGGATAAAAAATAGGTGATTTGCAACCTTTTGAACCTGACGATTTGCAGGTTGAAATTTCCGGTCGTGATTAGAATGCAACTGGGAATCGGAAAACAATTGCACAAAAAAATTCAATTTCTATGTGTATTAGTTCCTCGGCAAAGTCGAAGTAAATCTCCACGTGTTGAAAATAAGCAATAGGTAACTACTTATCTAGTATCGCAATCTAATGAACCGAATGACATTGTTTGTACAAATCCGTTTGAAGCACTTGAGGTGGAGAAAGAATTATAGTTAGTTCATTCTATTCCCAAGAATTAGCAAACTTTATTTCGAGCCGATTTTGATAATAATATACAATTAGTTAGCACACCAATTGGAGTGTGTAGCATGTAGACTGAAATAACGATAGTGTGATGGTCCTACGTATATCTCTAATCGTGAAGTATCTAAGATTAGTGAAGAAAGTGAGGCTGCCATGTCTCTCAAATCCAATTTAACGATCAAGTCACCCATGGTCACATTGAATACCTCACCTCATGAGGTCTCGAAAGAAAAGCAAAGGGAGATGAGTACTCCTAGGTGGGATGATATGGTTGATGAAGAAGAGCATGTTTCACCTCCGCTTTTGAATAGAAAACTATGTCCACAAGCTTTGGAATTTGTACCTAAAAGTATAGTTGCAAAGAAGGAGGAACAAAAGTCCTTAAAAATCAGAATTTAGTCCAACTAGGGTTATGATCGTGATTTGGGAAATGACCCTTTTGATGAGGATGAGGAAGAAAATATGTTGGATATATGCTTTGACAAAGTGGCTAGGGATGGATATATCTCAGCTCGGCATCAAAGAAGTGGAAGCAACAAAAATAAAAAGAAGACACATGGAAGGCAACACAGTTGGGATAGTAAACTGATAGAAGAGTTTGTTCCAAGGCACCTACCAATGCGACTGACAAAGCAGAACCATATGACAGTGTCAATGACTTCAACAAGATCCACTTCATCCAAGAAGAAATGATGAACTATCAAGTTTTGTTGGATGGATTTGAAGAATAAGACAAGATGAAAATACTTCAGGTCACTTTAGATGGGCTATCTATCAATTTTAATTCACACATTTGTAAAAATAAATTTGAGGTTGATTACTCACTTTCTTCTTGGATTTTATATTTGTGCATTTTTCAAGTATTCTCATTTGTAATATCATCATAAAGTGTATTTCAAGTTCTGTGATGATAATAAAATATCTAGTTCTCTCTAGCTCTTTTTTTTTTCATGTTTGCTTATTAATAGAGGTTTTTGCCTCATTAGGATTTAAAAGGTAAGGCCAATCCCACCCCTTGCACGTACTTATTTATATTGAGGATTTTTATTTTTAATAAAAAAACTACTAGACGCTCTGTCTAGTGGTATAGATTGAAAAAAAAGAAAAAAAAGTGCATGGGCCGCTGAGAAAAAATTGGTGGAGGAATGCGTTGGTATGTCTGAAAAGGGAAATAACACTACAAAGAGCTTATAAAGAAGGTGAGGCAAAATTTCAATCTTAGAAAGGAAATATATTGTCATATGGAGGAAAAGAGGTTCTAATCACTAGTGTGCTACAGAGTGTTCTAATTCATGTCTTATCAGCTATAGTTCCTCCTATATGTGTGATTAAGGAACTTCATAGGATTTTCGGAATAAAAATTTGGAGTAATAAAATTACAGGTAAGAGTAAACACTGGCCTACATGGGAGAAATTGTATTTACCTAAACAGGAAGGAGGATTGGGGTTTAGATCCATGTTTGATGTTTCTAGAGGAATGTATGCAAATTATGGTGGAGATTCATGACTCAAAATACCACCTTACGGGCTAATTTTATGTGGAACAAATACTGTAAGAAGCATATTCCAACTTTGGCTGAATGGAAAGGTAGATCTCAACCATGGAAAAATGTGTTACACAATAGGGAGTGCATTGAAAAATTTCAATGGTGGGAACCTAAGAGTGGGACTTCTTCTGTGTGGTATGATAATTGGACCCAACTTGGGCCTCTTTACACATATCAAACTGAAGTACAAACTTGTCACTCATTGACGAACATTGATTTCTTCCTAAAGGAAACAGGGTGGGATTACGATAGTATGCATGATCATTTGCATGATCATATTGTGGAACATATCATAAATCATATGTATCATAATAGACAAATTAATATGGACGGAGATCAGAGCAAGCACCTGAAAGTTCTCAGTTAAGAGTTCTTGGGAGATTTTGAGAAAGAAAGTGGCAGAAAATGTGAATTTCAAGAAGATATGGGCAAGATCTTCCTATGAAGATATTATTCTTTAGTTGGAGATTTTTGAATACTAGAGTTCCAGTAGCTGTTGCTATTGATAATTGGAACAGTCCCATCTTTGCTTATGTTGTACTGCCCCAACAGGGAAACTATGGAAAACTTATTTTTGAAGGTTAAATTGCATATAGAGTGTGGGGATATTTCTCTTATGCAGCGAGAATATTAGGTCCGTGGATTCAGTTAACGCAGTATATCAAAAAATGGTGGGATGTTCAATTAAATACGAGGCAAAACGTTATTTTCATGCTATTCCTAATTTGATTTTATGGTTTTTATGGAAAAGGATAAATATTGTACTTCATGGTGGTAATTATACCACAAGTAAAGTGATTTTGGACGTATAAATTCATGAAGTTGAGAGTCTGAATACACTTATATCCCTTCCACTTGGCCTCAACTAGTTGCTTTATTAGATGGTTTAGTCCTGAGTTTATTTCGAAATGGGTTAAAAGGTAGCAGTCCTAGTAGTAGTGCTACCTTTTGTATCACAAACCATGAAGGAGAGTTCATGTTTGCTAAGGGGTGAAGATTCCCGATTCTACGAATGTAGTTCTTTAAGCTATTGCTATTAGAAAAAGTCTTCAATGTTGTTAGGAACTCTATGTCAGTAAGAGTACAAAACTCCTTAAGGGAGGGAATACTCTAGCTAATTTTTTTGCTAACTCTGTTTTTCCTTTTGCAGGTACATATGAATTTAGATCTTTTCAAGAGGTTCCAAATACAATCAAAAGAATTATACAGGTGAGGATAAAGCAGTCAAATACAACAGGGTACTCATAAATTTAACCATTTTCAGGAAGTCCCAAGTGAAGGAAGCAGAATCATCAATTTAGATAAACACAACATTCAATAGTTGATATTAAGACAAACAAGTATGACTCAATAAAGTAATCTTTATTGTATCAAGTCTCAATTCCATATGAAGTTTTACATGAATCATAGATTGAGTATGCTACTAACGTACCTCAAGATGTCTCAATTAGTTTCTGCTTGTTAATATATCATGCACCTGGTGAGAGCATTGAGGTGTTACATATGATATAAAATCAGGACTTAAGGAGGCTAAAATAGCATATTTAATCTATAATTATGTTAAATTTCATATACTGCTCAATCATGTATCGGAAACTACTGAATGATCATTAGAGGAGAAACAAGAACTGAACAATGAATTAAAGGTACTATTTTCTTACACAATTGATGTGGAGTGTATCAACATAACCTCACAAAATCAAGTAGTAATATTTTTGTGGATTTGGGTTGTGGTGGTGGTATTAAATGTATTTGATGCAATCCACCAAATTCAAATTGATTAAAGGAAAACTAATTTTACTCGAGATTTCTTTTACAATATCCAGATTCTAAGTTCCACAGTTCAATAAGATCATTTTTGATAGAAAACTTCATTCAAATATTTAAAGAGAGAGAGTTGAAAAAGAACACCTGAGAAGATGAAGTTGAAGTTCACCTCGTGGTTGCAAAACTTTGTGCAGAAACTGGATTAGCCTAAAATGATGCTCGACCCCATCTCTGATGCCAACACCTCTATTCCTCTTCATCTTCCTCCATTATAAGGAAATTGATGCTCATATATTGGTTTGTCTCTTTAGGTTTTGACTTTTATTTTGTTCTCTTTAGTTCCAACATTGGGCCAGTTTTGGGCCTAATTATTTTCGAAATGAAAATAAATAGGCTATAAGCCTGAAAATTTTGGTTAAAAAAAATCTCTTTCGAAAGAAAATACCCTCAACATACTCAAAGCCTTTTCTCTTGACTCATTTATTCTTGGTTTTAATCCTCCTCCAAAACTAATTATTGTCACCCTAACTTCAATCAATACCACTACACATTCCTCTACCACTCTATCACAATCAGAAATGTTGAGTTCAACCCAGTTTTTTGATCTTCATCATCTGTCTCAAACTATGAGAAGTTTTACTACACACAACTTTGCAACTGCATAAAGTCTAGTACAATACTTGGTATTAAGGAAGCTAGCCAAAAAGGATGGGATAGTTCTGTACCTCCACTATCTTTTAACCACTAGAGTGGTACTAATATCATCAAACCTTCTAATTAATATTCCCCATCCATCTTATGGAAGATACATTTATTTTCAAGTACGCCAATGATGTTTGTTTTTGTTCCTAGAAGATCACCAAAAAGTAAGAGATCTACTTCTCAATCAATTCTAAAGTGCCTTTAGGGGGGCTTAGGGCAGGGAGTGTGTAAATTTGATGGAATCACTAATATTACAACGCCATAAGATATATTATGGTGTTACATGTAAATTTGAAAAGATAAACCTCATATCTATGAGGTCATTATTATAAACAATTTTAATTAGAATTTTGATATTCATTTATAATTTATTTTCTCGAATTGAGCGCAAGACATGATTGGTCAATAGAAAACTTCTCCATTATTAAGCATTTTCATCACCACAAATTTTTTGTGAAATGAACTTTTATCTCCAAATAAAGCTTTAATTGCTGAGTAGTGGAGCTTCAAGTTTTTTTCCAAATAACAACAGACAATTGTCCAGGCTTATTATTATATAATCAATATTTTAAATTAGGCCCAAAAAGAGCTTCTAAAGAATCAAAAAGGAAACAAAAAATAAAAAACATAAATAACTAAACATATTAATAAAAAGAAAACACTCGATCTGCAGAATTGGAAGGTTTCAGTCATTTCTTCATCTACTGTCTTCTCAACTAGAGCTTCAACAATGGTGTGTTAGGTGCAATTGTTCCGAGCCAAAGAATATTGGTCGATTTATGGGTGTTGAGACACCCCAAATCTTGCTCGGATTTTCTTTTCAACTTGCAAGAGTTCTATCAACCTGATGCTCAGGGATTTCCTTTACCATTCACATGTCTGATCTCTCTTGTACTTCAGCGAAGTATCTCTATCTGTTCTGTTTTTTCATTACATTGATATTAACTTTTCTACGTCTTAATGGGTTGAACCCCAATGGGTTTGACACCACCATTAAAGCTTTTAATAAGTTAATACTAATAATGAGAACTTGTTATGCTTCTCTTTCTATGCTTATATCAATTCGGTTGGAGTGGACTAATTTCCACAAGAATCTAGTGCCTTGATTTGGTACCATTGGATGCCCCAAGATCTCACAAGGCGTAAGTACAAAATTTATTGAATTTACTTCAAACACTAGCTTAGCTATTTAGAAATATTACAAACTCTTGCACGAATCTGATTATAATCCGAAGAATATTTAATGTTTGGTGTTGTTGGTAGGTGTCTCTTCATTCCTTCTTGTTTCTTTTTATGTATTCCTTGTTTATCTAGATTGAGTAATTTTCTTCCCTCAATTGGAGTATCTTGAAAATAGTTGATCAAAAAAATTACCTGCAAAAGAGAAAATTGAATTAGTAAAAAAATCAGCAAGAGCATTTTCCTCCCTAAGGGAATACTTTACTCTTGCTGAAACTATTCTTCATAATATCCTGATGGTACTAACTTCCAATGCCACATTCAAGGGTAGATCCCAGTCGACCTCAATTGTATGAACCATAGCTATTGAGTTTGTCTCAATAATAAGATTAGTAATACCATGCTCACTACAATATGAAAGGCTTCCCCTTATAGCTCTAGCTTCTGCCACCAAGATTGTAGTATTATTAATCTTGAAACCCTTAGCAACCACCAGATTTTATACTCAAACCTAGGCTTATATTGCTCCAATCCTGATAGAATATGAGGCCAAAAAATTTCTGCTTCAGTTTAATTTAAATATTACATACATGAACTTTAAACTGTATCAATAATACCTGATATCACTCTATCATCTGAAAAAATACCTCCATGTATTTCTCCTTTTCCACAAAAACCACACAATGATATTAGGAATAGCATACGATCTAGGATTCCTGATGCATACTTAAAATAATTTCATATTCTGGTAGCTACTTCTACATTAAGAAAAAGATGCTCAATTGTCTCTTCTACAGGAATAACACAACATCTACAATCACTTGAAAACCAAGTCCTCCTCTTTAAGGATGAGATATGCAGGGTGTAGATTTTCCTGAACATGGTCCACCACATATTCCGGCACAAAATCTCTAATCACTACTGTATAGTCCCATCCTTCCTTTAAAAATTCACCAGTATCTTTCATACGATAACAACTGTGCACATCTGAATCATCTATATGTAGGGGACCTAAGAGAGTTAAATATTCATATTTATTGATTTTACTTTAAATTATTGCATTTTCCATAGGAGTTTGAGAATAACTCAAAGGACAAAAGTAAGAAATAGTGTTCAGTATATTTCTGTTGTGCATTACCTTAACCATTCACTATTTTTAAATTGGAGAGAATAATATATGTGATATTACTAATAGTATACTTGTATATTTAACATACACGCGCAAAACGCATGTCCAAAAACTAATTATACTAAAAGGTTTGAAGAAAATATGTAGAAGTGTTTTTAAGTGGTAAAATTTTGATTCTTAACCACTTACAAAATGAATAAAATAAATAAATAGTTCTTTTCAGATCTCTTATCCTATATTATTATAAGTCGGAAGCTCTTAACTTAAAAGTTGAATTACCATTTTGTCCTTATTTTATTCCTTAATTAAATTCTAATTATTTACATACTAAGTAATAATTATTTTACATTATACTAAATACTAAAAATAAGAAGGTGTAAAGTCAAACTTTGAAAGACAAAAACATTTTATAGAAAATTGTTAGAAATATTTTCAAAGGAAATTGTTAGGAATTACTTTTTTTTAAAAATTCAAATTATCTATTCTTTCTCTATAATTAATGTGATTAAATGATTAAATTTGTTATCCTCTCTTTTTAGTTAGTATAAATAAATGTATTGAATTATTAGTAAAAACAATCACCTTTCCCTCTACCCCATGTCTAAGATCACTGAACTTCTAAAAATTAACTTAAACAACTCTTTACCTTTTCATCTTATCCAATGAACTTGCCTAGTGTTGATGTGAATCATCAGACAATTTTCAGGTACTTTTTTTTGTTTTTAAATATTAATATTTGTTGATCCTCATTAGAAATATATTTTGTATAATAAGTTTTATCTTAATCATTTTAGATTGTTTTTTTTGTTACGGAAGAAAAAAAAAACTCTACTATTTGTGTATTTCTTTGTACTATATATATTGTTATAATAAAAGTCTTAAGAAGGATACAAATGTTGTATTTATTCTTATCTGTTTGATTTTTTGTATTCTTTACCGATAATACTTCTTTAATATAATCTTCTATGAAATTATGAATGTTATAAGTCTATTTTTATTAGTGCTGAAATTACTAATTTATGACATTTCGATTCATTTTTAAATGTACTTTTATAATATTTATTTACTTTTATCTTTCCTTACTAATATAGTTTCTTTAAGTAGCTACATATTTGTGTACTTACTAGTGTGGAGCGTAATGAGAGATTATTAAGGATAAGTCATATAGATATAATTATATTATTAGATGCTATAGTAATATAATTAATTTTCCATATTTCATGCTTGATGGTCAACGTACTATTCGATTATTATGAATTTTATTTAATTAATGAAATATAAATTAGTAAAACTAATATTTCTAATTTCGACATTAAAGTTGCATTAATAATATGCCTATGCAACATAATTTATATTCTTGCTTGGTTGGTTGGTGCAAGTTATTCATTCTACTATGTTTTTAATAAATAAACTAGTATACCATAATTCCTTGTTGAATCTGTTAGATACATACAACTACGTCTCCACTGTCATCCAATCTGTTTCCTCAAATCTTCCATCCCCTACTGGTTCCTACTAATTTAGAGAAACAACATTCAATATATTTCTTTAAGTTTAAATGAAGGACTGCGGATTTCACATCAACTTGTTTGAGACTGAAGTCTGTAAGTTATTTTATAGATTTACTAATATATATACCATTCAATGACTAGTTTGATGATAAAGATTATTCGTCACAAGCCATATCCTCTGTGTTACCGTATCCATCTAGAGATCATAATGTTAATAGTCAATTTCATACAAGATGTTTGAAAAACAATTTAGTATTCCTTCAAATATGACACAATAAAAAAATGTCTTACCGCGACATTTTCATTTGTCTTGAGACATTCCTGGTTATCCAAGATCTTTTCAAGGTAAGAAGAATATAAAACATGATCATGCCGATCTTAATTCAACTAACAAATTGGTGCCATTTTGTGTAAGTGTGTATATTGGAGGAGGGTGAGTAAAGTATTGAGCTTTAAGTTTTTTTGGAGTCTCTAGACTTATTGAAAATAGAAGTTAAAAAATGCATGCTTGCGATATGCTCACTTTGGATCATTGAGTCTGTTTCGTAGCACCCAAAAGATACTGCTTGTATGCATCAGTTTCTTCGACTTTATTGATATTTTCCACTTTTGGTTCATAAGAGCTGACCGATCCAAGGAAACAAATCGTTATAAAAGAGGACATTTTTAGAATATCTAAAAATAGAGTGAAGAAATCTTCAACCTTATTTTCTCATGTGCTTCACTTAGTGTTTGTTTGAGGTCATTGAGCTTCTCCATATGAGCCTATTATGAAAATACATTAAAAAAATATCAAGTTATGAGTTTTTAGTAATGATAAGTATAGGCTTATAACTACAGACCAAAGGTGATCCCTCTTCTAAATATTGCCCTATTAGAGTGATAATCCTAAGAGCTTTAAGTATACACAATCAACACTAGCGTGGAAACATCAAGCCTTACCTTAACACTAAAGCACATTTTCCAATCATTAGCATCGTAAAAATATCTAACAAAAATAACAAAAAATATTCTATCACATAGAAAGTACCACAAAACAAAGAAATTAATCAGAAGAAAATAACTCGAGAAAAGTAAGTGTGTCATACATAGAAATATTTTAAATCATTTATCATTTAGATTTTGATTGCGCGAGACTCTGCATCAAATGCTGCAAAATAAAAGTCAAGGTCAGATGAAAGTCCAAACATCAGTAAAAGATGTGCAAAATTTAGTACCTCTTCATTTGGATTTGGAGTGGATCTTCAACAAAAAAAACATTTGGGTTTGTCACTTGAATGAAATTGGCAAAGTCTAATTCATGAATTTGACATATTAAAATAATCATACCATTGCATTGATCATGATATCCTCAAAATTGAGCAATCAAAACAAAATTCATCACATTTTGTATCATAAACACAACATATAACATTCAAACATAAAAGGGAAAATCATTCTAGAAATTTCATCAACCTTTCTCGGCTAAAATAGTTGATCACTTCACCAGTTAGAGAAAACATTACCAGTGCAATATGTATATCTTATAAAAAGCCCAACTCACTCATTTGAATATGTGTATCATATAAAAACCCCAACTCACTGATTTGACTTCTTAACAATGATATCCTTGCAATTTGAGTAGAACTGTTGACAGGATGTTGGATCCTCAATATTTTACATTACAACCTTATTGCAACCCGTGAAATTAAATGATGCAAAATAGCTCAAATAATTAAATGCAATAACATTCCATTTTAAAGTTAAAGACGTCAGTATGTTACCATCTAATATAAAATCAGATAATTCTTTTTTTAAAAATGAAAACGGCTTTCATTGCTAATCTTTAGTCAAAATTAGTGTTTTTCTACATATTTACACAATTGGTGAACAAAAATATGTGGGCGGTAACTTATTGACTTGAATATAACAATAACTCCTAAGCTTCTTTTTTTTTATAACGGAAAAGGGCTTAAATTAACCTCGAAGTATTGAAAATGGTACAAAACTACACTCCATCCACCTATTTGCTCCAAAATGCCTTCTCATCCACCTATTGGCTCCAAAATGTCCTTCAATCAACAATGTTATCCTTCCTCCTTGAGTAGAAATGTTTACGCGATTCTGGATCATCCATTTTCTTCATTACAACCTTATTGTGGCCCATGACATTAAATGATGTAAATTACTAGAAAATTGGAAGTTAGAT
Source organism: Solanum pennellii (assembly GCF_001406875.1). NCBI lineage: Eukaryota > Viridiplantae > Streptophyta > Magnoliopsida > Solanales > Solanaceae > Solanum > Solanum pennellii. The sequence continues at coordinate 37,780,971 of NC_028642.1, read as the reverse complement.
GCAATGTTGTTCTTCAATGAACTGAGAAAAATACATATCAACAGAAAGAAAAAGGAAAAAAAATAACTCAAAGAATTTAATGTAAGTCTTGAGTTAAAGTAGTTAATATGTTAAAATCTAATATACAATTAGATAAATATTATTTGAGAAGAAAACGACTTTCAGTGTTAATCTTAAGTCAAATTTAGTGTTTTTCTTCATATTTCACACAATTGATGAACAAAATTACGTGGGCGTAACCTGTTGATTGAAAAATAACAATAACTCCTAAGTTTCTTCTTTCATATAAGCATATTAGACAAGTCCTACTTATCACTTTTCCTAGAATTTTAAAGGAAATATGATATAATTTTACTGTATAGAAAAATTTATTTTTTGATATCTCAAGTTAAGTACAAGGTGCATAGGAAAATTACCTTTAACATAATAAAAATAATACTCCCTCTCTGCTACAACATGAACTCCTATTATTTAGTTTGACTAAGTCTACAGTATGGCTATATTTTAGCTTTGAGTTGATAGTTATTTTCTTTTTACTCGTGATAGTTTTTCGATTGTGTAGTATTGCAGAATTGTGTTCCTAATGTTTAGGTGAGTTGGTCTAGTGGAATTACATTAGTGGTTTAGTGTAATATGATTCCATAAAACGTAAACTTATATAAGGATAAAAAGTCTATTAATAATATCATCCAGTAATAATCTTTGCAACAAAATTTAGTTATCTTTTATTCTTCCTCTAATTTCCTGTTTTTCAACTATTGCTTTTGTCACGCCCGAGCTACCCCCGAAACACGGACACGGGACCTAGGACCACAAGTGATCCCAAGATAACCTATCTGGCGTGATCTTAAACATACTACAGATAATAACATGTTGCAGAAGCGATATCATAAGTAAAATGAAAATGTAGGGAATACTCAAATGTTGTAACTGAGATATATAAAAATTGATGAGTTCAATAGAAAGAAAATATTTACTCAATACTAAGCTCAAACTAACTATGTGTGAAAATAGCCTCTAACTGACTAGAAATGTTGGGACAGGCCCTAGCTAAGTCTAGCAAAATTTAAACTAAAGGACTAAAATACTGAAAAGAAACTCATGACTATTGTCCTTCTAGAATGAGGACTCATTACTGATTCTTCCAAACTCGAGATCGGGAATCGATCTAAGTGTGATCTGGATGCTGTGAACATGAACCTACATCAAGAGAAGATGTAGCGCACGTACGCGTCAGTAATTGAAAGGTACTGAGCATGTAGGATAGAGTAAAGCTAAAATAATATATAATTGAACAAGAACAAAAGCAAGTATAATATTCTGAACATGAAATACTGAATGCTAGGCTAACTTGATGCAATGACAAAATTTATAACATGGTGAGATTGATTACTAACTGAACTGTAAATATGGTCAATGCAATAGAGTCTGACGGAACTGTGGGAGCTACTAATAACCGATAATAAAACCACATGATCTAAATGTTGAGTATGATGTATGCTCTCCATCGAGAGGACCCAATATACCCTGCCAGAGGTATAAAGGCATAATGGCGTGATCACTAAATTGATGCCCACAAAGGGGACTTACAACCTACTTGGCTAGTAGTTCTGGGACTATTTGGGTGTGTTATATCCTTAGTCCAACTCGGTGTTATGTTACTCCAAATGATTTAAGTATTTAACTGACTATGACTGAGTTTCTCTAAATATTGGATAGCTCAAACTCAGCATGCAAACTGAGAATGCAACAATTAATATGATCATGATGCATTAATAACTGAGGCATGCATAACTGAATAACTGAAATATCTTACCTAATATGTGTAATTCAAGAACTAAAGAAATACATAGCTAGGGTTATGAAATTCATGCGATAAACTAAATATTAACGTAATAATCTGATTTGGATCATTCTAATATCTACGAACCCTTCTAACATTCAAGAAACCCTAATTCTAGTCATGATTTGGGATTCAAGAAACTTACTGAAAACTACGGATCTAATGGGTGAAAGGAACCCGATAGTGAAATCCCACATAACTAGTGATGAAATCAACAGAGAAATCTTTAGATTTTGGGGCTGGAACTGATGAAACCTTTTTGCGTTCTTGAACTAGGGTTATTGACCTTTTTCTCCTCTCTTGCTTCTAATTTTCTATGTTTGGATTAATGATTTGACATAGTCAAGTTTTAGTTATGTTTTTAGGCTTAAACTGACTAAAATCTCATGATTTAGTGTTTGAACGATGTATAGGGGTTGAAAGAACTAGGAAAAGACCAAAATACCCCTGAAATAATTATTGTCGGAGCAATCGACGACGTAGATTGACGTTCCGTCATTTGAGTTTGTTCGACATGCCTTTACTAAAATGGTCATAACGTTTTACTCGGAGGTAGGTTTTTAGAAAACTCAGCGGCGTTGGAAAGAGGATTCAATTGTCTATTATATATAGGTCATAGGAAACGTAATTCATTTTGTGCTAAGAGTTATGACCATTTGAAGTTCACCCAATCAACAATTTCCCCTTAACTAAATGCTAACTTAACCTACGGTCAGACCTACAGATCGTAGATCGAACGAGGACCGTGCTGGTCATCCATAGTTCATGTAAGAGGCTGGGTAACAGGATTCTCAATCCAAGAAAGAACATGGACCGTGTTCTAACTTATGGACCTTAGTTTTGTCTGTGGGTCGAGACTTAGTCTATTTTTTTAGTTGAGTTTTGGGAGGGGTTACAGATGTTAACTATGGACCTACAATACGCGCTGTAGATTAGACGACTGTAGATGGTGACCGTAGATTGTACCTGCAATTTCTGAAAAACTAAAATCTCATCTGTTTAGATACGGGGCCTTGCATGATTCTCTATAAGTTATCACGCTTCGAACTATCCCCGAGACACGGACACTGGACCTAGAATCACAAGTGATTCGAAGCTAACATTGCTGGCATGATCATGAGTATATAAATATAATTAAAATGAAAAAAATGGGGAATACCCATATACTAAAACTGAGATATCTGAAAACTGATGAGTTTAATACAAAGAAGATATTAACTCAATAATAAGTTAAAACTAACTATGTCTAAAAATATCCTCTAACTAACTATCTAACAAAACTAAAATTAATAGAATAAAATACTGAAAAAAAACTCATGAGTATTGTCCTCGGACAATGAGGATTGACCACTAATTCTACTAAACTAGAGATCGAAAATCGATCTAAGAGTGATCAGGATGCTGAGAACTTGAACCTACATCACGAGAAGATTTACTGCACATATGAGTCAGTACTTGAAAGGTACTGAGCATGTAGGATAGAGTAGAGTTGAAATAATACTAAATTGAACATCCCAATAGGAAGTATAATATTTTGAACATCATATACTGAATGCTGAGCTAACTGGATGCAATGACCAAATTTATAACATGCTTAGACTGAATACTAACCGAACTGTAAATATGGTCAATTCAATAGAGTTTGACTTAACTATGGAGCTACTAATAACCGATAATAAAATCATATGAGCTAAATGTGTTGTTTGATGTACAGAAAAGACATAAATTCACTACTGAAGTTGTCCTGAATTTTTAAAACGACACCTTAACTTTGCAACCTATTATCCCACTAAACAATTTTGAATAGATATAATTACATTATTTTTCGTCCATCTAACAAGAGTTGTACACTCTCTCAAAGAGAGTGAGCACCCTAAAATAACTAATATAGTTTTATTTTTACAAGTATTTTATTATAAAATATATTTTCTTATTATTTTTATTATTTTAACTTTTTTTTCCTTTTTATTTCTGTCTTTCTTTCTTCTTTCTTTTCAAAAATTGATTTTCATGTCCATCCATTGAAACTTGTTACTTTCATTGTCATTTTTATCACAACTTTACATTTTTTTATTACTATTATTTTTACTGTCTTTAGTTTTAAAATTTTATCTAAATATTTTTTTATATTTCGAACAATTCGATAAACTCATTAGATTTGAAGATGATTAGGAAGTATCATATAATTTTTTTATTCGATTTCAATTAAGTTCTTTCAATTTTTGAGAAATTAATTGATTATTTTAAAATTATAATTTCTAATTTTGAATGTATATGAAAATGAGTCGTGATAATACCTTCAAAATTTTAAATTTTCTTTAAAAAATAATTAGTTTTGTTATCAATGATTCAATGAAGTCTAAATAATAGTATGAATTTATAAAGAATTTGAATGGAGAAGAAGAACAAAAAGAAAAGAAAAAAAAATGAAAGTGAGTTTCAATTTGACATGGGGGGTTGGAGGATGAAGGAAAAAAAATGAAAATGAAGGGATGAAAGTGGGAGGTGGAAAATTTAAGATATATCAAAATTAAAATTCAAAAGTAAGAGAGAGAGAGAGAGAAATAAAGAAAGAAAAAGATAAAGGAAAAACTTTAAATTAAAAAAAATATATAATTTTAATTAACACGTGTCATGTAATGATAGAGGTGTGAACTCACTTGCTTGTTTAAATTTGGGGTTGATCGAAAAATGATATAATAACATGGTTCAAAATTCTTTAGTGGATAATAGGACAGTCGCAAAGTTAAGGTGTCTTTATGTAAATAAAAAACAACTTCAATGGTGACTTTATATATTTTCTCTTTAATGTGTACGCCCATCGAAAGGACCCAATATACCCTGCTAGAGATATAAAAGCATGCTGACATGACCAAGAAATTGATGCCCATAGAGGGGATTTACAACCTACTTGGCTAGTAGTTTTGGGACTATTTGTGTACCGCTGAACTAATTAAACTAATATTGATGCATAAATAAATGATGCATGTATAACTGAAATGTCTGACTTAACATGTGTAATTGAAGAACCAAAGAAGTACATAGCTAGGGTTTTAGAATTCAGGCGATAAATTGAATTACAACATGGTAATCTGATTTGGATCATTTTATCAGCTAAAGAACCAAACAATTCTAATAGGGAAAAAGGACAAATATACCCCCGAACTATCTAAATGGTATGTAGATACTCTTCGTCATACTTTAGGGACATTGGTGCCCCTACCGTCCAAAAACTAGAGCGTATATGCCCTTCATTTTAACGGATGATTAAATAGGGACACGTGGCACAATCTTATCAATCGATCCGATGTAGGGTCGGTGGATAAGATTATGACACGTGTATGTCCGTTAGTATAAAGGGTATATATGTTTTAGTTTTTGGACAGCAGGGGCACCAATGTCCCTAATGTATGACGGAGGATATCTGCATACCATTTACGATAGTTCGGGGTATATTTGTCCCTTTTTCCATTCTAATATTCAAGAAACACTAGGTCTTGTCAGAGTTAGAGAATCAAGAAATTGACTGAAATCTAGGGACCTAATGGGTGAAAGGAACCCACTAGTGAAATTCCACATAACTGGTGATGAATTCCACGGAGAAATCTTTAGATTTTGGGGCTGGAACTGATGACACCTTGTGGCGTTCTTGAACTAGGGTTCTTGAACCTTTTTCTCCTCTCTTGCTTCTAATTTTCTAAGTTTTGATTAGTGATTTGACTTAGCTAAGTTTTAGTTATGTTTCTAGGCTTAAACTGAGTAAAATCTCATGATTTAGGGTTTAAACGACATACCTTAGGGGTCCAACGAAATAGGAAAAGACAAAAAGACCCCTGAATTAACTATTGTCGGAGTCATTGACGGAGTCGAGTGACTAACCGTAAGTCAATTGACGGTCCGTGCTGGTCGACCGTCATTTGCGAATGAGGATTGAAAGCCCCATCAACGGAGTCGACTGACGGACCATAAGTTGATTGACAGTCCGTATTGGTCGACCGTCGTTCGCGAGTGAAGACTGAAAGTTGACTGCCCTATCGACGGATTTGACTGACGGACAGTTTGTCGACTCACTGTTCGTAGTTGGCTCAGTCGCTAGCACCTGCAACTTTTGAAAATCTGCATATTTGGTGTGTTTTGGAAATGGGGTGATACACATGTTGTCTTCATCATTTGGTATCAAAGTTGTGTTTAAAAGAGAGAAAGAGATGCCACACATCTATGGCGATGACTGATTTACAAGCCATAGGTGGAGTTGAGAAACTCAACCATCATAATTACAAAACATGGATGACATGTATGACTTCCTATAATGAAGGTCAAGATCATTGGGAGGTCGTCAATGGAAGTGAAGTCAAACTAGGGGAGGAAGAACAAAATGGCACATTGAGAAAATGGTAGATTAAAGCAGGAAAAACATTATTTGCCCTCAAGACCACCATCAAGAAGACGTCTTAGACATATACGAGATGCTGGAACAGCAAAGGAAGCTTGGGACACGTTGGCTGCACTCTTTTCAAAGAAGAACGAGACACGACTACAACTGTCACGACCCAAAAACGGACGTGATGGCACTCGTCTTATGCCCCCAAGACAAGTCCGCCTAACCCGATAATTTTGATAAAAAGCAGAAATAAAACCAAAGTCTGATAACGATTACTAATACAGAAACAATTCAACTTAATTCAATTCCCAGGACCTGGTAGTCACGTGCACAAGTCTCTAATGTAAATACTAGAATTGAAATAAAAATACGAGTCTAACATGAAGTTGTCTTTCAAGTAAAAATAAAGTTATAAATTGGAGTAGGAAAGTTCGCTGAGATGACAAGCAGCTACCTCACAATACTCCACAAGATGCCTCGGAAACGAAGAGAATGGAAGGTATCACAAATATCCGGGTTCGTAACATACAAAAACTAATAGAAGCAAGGGGTGAGTACCAAACCACGCGGTACCCAACAAGCAACCCTCTAAACACAAGTTAAGGGAACAAAATACGCGTACTCCCTACACACTATCTGAACCTCCACACTACAAACAATTCACAAATTACCAAACACACAACTCAATAACCACACTCTATTAGATTACATATTCCCAATAACAACTCAATATTCAACAGTCACAATTTTCACAGAGAAATATTAACAAGATCAGCAAACCACGTATTCAAGTTTATCAATAATAAAAAATGTGTAATGCCATGAGATGTAATGTCAAGAATAGTAATGCATGTCTTCCCCAATGATACACACCCACCGTCTCTCAGTCTGGGACCCATGGGGGAAATATCTGTCAATGCATCTGTCGCGGCGCACGACACGACCCTCGATAATAGAAACCAACTAGGCGCGCGATACGTCCCTCGAAATATAATATCCATCGCGGTGTGTGATACTACCCTCGAAATGGTATATTCTCTGACCACAACCATGTCTTAGATACAGTACAAATGACATGCTCAAATGAAAATGAGGAGATAACCATTTTGATAACAAAGAGCAATTTACAAGAAGGAATATAACATCAACAAATAAGAAACAAGTCTCCAAGTCATTCTCAACACCACACAAGGAAATACAAGAATTTTATATGCTTAACAAGGGTTTAGAAATCCACTTGCCTTAGTCAATCGAATAATAACTCTAGGACTTCATCCTTCCCTTTTCGTTGAACTTCTGAACCAATACAATCTATTCAAATATATATTCACAATAAGATTTTGGAACTAAAAACATCCACATTATTAAGTGTTTAACCTTGAACTTAAAATTCACCCAAATGTATAATCAAATTCATAATTCTTGATGTCAACTAAAATTTCAACTATCATATTTTCCAAGTTCCAAGTCTAAGGTAAAGTCCCTTTTTTTCCCAATACCAATTCTAATAATTCACATACGATATAATACACCAATAATTAATTTTCGATCTTAGTTTAGCAAAACTTGAATTATAATATGACAACAATAGCACGGATATTTCTATAAATTTACTATTTTATACTTACCCATCTAGTCAAACGCTTAATTAGTAGAGGTCACTATCCTGGTACATTCTCAACTTTGCAAAAGTACAAATATTTACACATATTTTCTTTTCAAATAACTTCCAGCAACCAATTTAATAATATCTTGTTTTTATAGAATTATTAATGCCTATGATAGAGTTTCCTCGTACACTGTGTGTCATGCAACCATTATACTCCACTTACAATTTTATATTGCAATTATGTTGTGCCTATCAAGAACCCATTTTAATACAAATAAAAAAATGTTGTTCACATTCAAACAAACATAACCAAAGCTAAATAATAACATATCTCAACCATTATATAACTTATTAATTAATTACTACTCAATCTCTTATAAACCCGCCAACCAAATTATTTTTTCTTTAAACTCGAGTAGATTTTTTCCCTTAATACCGTGTCTACATCTTTCCTAATAATAATAATAATATAATATTAATAATAGTAACACTGTTTCTTGTCTTGTACTTCTTCCAAAAATTTCCATAATTATGCACAATATCATATGAATTATCAGTGCCAAATTCCCTTTATCATACTATTACGGTACTAACCTAATAATAACAAGGTTAATTCTCTTAGGAAGAATTCAATAAAATACTCAAATATACCTTAGGAATTACAGTGAATCTGACAACTTTTCAAATGAAAATTTCCATTAACCTTACCTTTTTGTTCACTACATTAATGCCTTTTGTCTTTTTCCGTTTTCACTATTCCCACAATAACCTTAATTTGTCCAAAAAGATAAAATAAAATATGCAGACCATCCAACATATATATTAATCACATTGAAAGGAAGAAAATCTCGATTACTTTACCTGATTCACAAAGTTTTCTTTTGTTCTTGTTTTTCCCCGCAGTCAGTCCTCTCGTTCTCTCAAGGCCACCCGTTCTCCTCTTTACCCTTTTCAGTTATGTCCCATATGTTAACTTTAATAATTTAATTCACTTTAACCCATGGTGTATAGAGTATTATTAAATTATTACTTTAGTCCATTAACTACTTATTAATTAATTCAAGTTACACTAATATTCAAATTTTCCAAAAATGACCTTCCGGGTCATTACAACAACTTTTACAAAGTGAGTTATTGTAGATAGCTCAAAATGATATGAGCATTGCACAATACTTTCACAAAGTGAAGTCGATATGCCATGAAATTTCAAAAGTGCAACAAACAACTACAACTGGGGAAAAGAAGGATAAAAAGAATAATCATTCATGGTTTGATATCTGAGTGTAGAAACTTTGTTACTGAAGTACAGGGATGGAAAGTTCAGCCATCACTTTTAAGTTTGAGAATATGTGTGCTAGGCAGAAGCCATGGCTAAGCAAATGAGCGGAGTTTCATAAAAAATTGAGGAGGAAGCACTCTATATCAACAAAAGCATGGGGAACTCAAGTAGTACGATGTGGCTGTGACGAAAAGAAGTGACGATAAGGAAAAAAATCATCAAGGAGAGGAGAATTATCATCCAATGAGAGCTTCAAAGAACTATTGGGGCAAAAACAAGAGGTTTTAAGGGAAGTGTCATCACTATAGAAAGATGGGACATAAAGCCAAGGTTTGATGGTTCAATAAAAAGGCTGTTGAGAGCAATGCTGCAGCCACTTCTAGTCAAAGGAAAAAGAATAAATATGATTGGGATGCTGAAGCATTTTTTGCTGTAGAACAAGAGGAGTTAGCTCTTACAGTAACAACCTCTAAACAAATTTATTATGAGAGTGACTGGATTGTTGACTTAGGGTGATCAAACAATATGAATGGCGACAAGGAGAAGATGCAAAATCTAATCAAGTACAAGGGAAATCGTGAGGTGGTGACAACCGATGATACAAAATTATCGATAACTCAAATCGGTAAGGCTGTAGTGTCACTAAATAGTAATGTTGATATGATGTTGCTTCCAAACGTTTATAATGTCCAAGGAATGAAGAAAAATCTTCTTTCAGTAGCATAGCTAACATCTACGAGTCATTTTATTCTATTTGGTCCGCAAGATGTAAGTATATATCAAGATCTTGAGATTAAAAAAAGCCAGTAAATAAGGGACAAAGATTGATTTCCGTTTATATTATGTCGACAGAAACCACATATATAGACAGGAAAAGGAAGAATGAAATTGCAGACTTATGGCATGTGCGGTTGACACACGTTAGCTACTCTATACTTAAGTGTCATGATGGAAAAGTCAATGTTGAAGGGTCTTCCAAAACTCCCACTAAGGACAAATGTTTTATGTGTGGATTGCCAATATGGTTAAGCACATCAATTTTCGTACGAGGATTTAAAATATAAGGCCAAGGAACCATTAAAATTAATTCACTCTGATGTATTTGGACCTCTAAAGCAATTTTTTGTTTGTGGGATGAAATATATGTTAACCTTCATTGATGATTTTTCTAGGTATGTATGGATTTATTTTTTTGAAGGAAAATTCTTATACATTTTCAAAATTCAAAGAATTTATAAAGGTTGTTGAAACAGAAGTTGGCAAGAAAATTCTTTGTGTGCGAACTGCCAATGGTGGGGAATACACATCATATGAATTCTCTAAATTCCTTCTGAAGTATCAAAAACGTCGTCAACTGACATGTCCAAATACTCCAAATGGTGTAGGAGAACGAAAGAACACACACCTAGCAGAAATCTGTCGAAGCTTGCTTCGCGCAAAAAATGTTTTGGGACAATTTTGGGCGGAAGCTATGAAAATTGCAGCTTTTGTGATGAATAGAATTTCTCAACAAAGGTTAAGTTTTCTTTCACTTTTTGAGAAGTTATGGTATACTAAACCGTTCGTTAGCTATTTTCATGTTTTCGGATGTGTATTCTATGTATTTGTTCTTGACCATTTACGTAGCCATATGGACAAAAAGGCTGTTTGGTGTATCTTTGTTTCATATGACAGTCAACAAAAAGGGTGGCTTTTTTTTTACGCAAGCACGGGAAACTGTTACACTTTTCGGAATGTGATATTTGATGAAGCTTCTTCATGTTTGCCTTCAAATAAGGAGATCCTGTCAGATTCAAATGTTCTCAAAGATGTGTTGGACTCGTCTCATGTCCAACTGAGTTTAGATGACGCTGAAGATGAAGCTAACAAAAATATTGCTGAAAAAGGCGTGGCTCAAAATTCTTGGACAATTGGTGTATATCAACAACAAAGTGAAGCAGACGAGCTAAGTGGAACAACCCCCCCCCCCCCCACGTCTCTTAGAAGGTCATCAAGAAACAGAAAGCTTAATCAAAACTATGCCAATGCTGCCATAGTAGAAGAAGAAGATGAAACAGAACCAGAGAATTTTGAGGAAGCATTCCAAAATCCGAAGTGGATTAAAGCTACGAAGGAGGAGATTGATGCGCTAGAACTAAATCAAACTTGGGAGCTCGTGGTAAAGCTAAGAGATGTCAAACCTATTTCTTGCAAATAGATATACAAGATAAAGTGTCACACAAATGGGTCAATTGAAAGGAACAAAGATCATCTTGCAGCCCGGGGCTTTTCTAAACAATATGGATTAGATTATGATGAAACATTTAGTCCAATGACTAAGCTTACTACAGCCTGAATCATACTTGCACTTGCTGCCAGTAAAATTGGAACCTACGAAAGATGGACATAAAGAATGTCTTTCTGCACAGAGAGTTTGATCAAGAGATCTACATGTGTCAACTCAAGATTATCCCAAGTATGTATGTAAAATTCGAAAAGCTCTATATGGGTTAGAGAAAGCACCAAGGGCATGGTATGGTTAGATTTCTGAATTTCTTACTCATAGTTGTTATTCTGTAGCACCGGCAGATTCAAGCTTGTTTGTGAAAATTGTTGGAAAGAAACTAGCTATTGTGATATTATATGTGGATGATCTAATTCTAACAGGAGACTGTGAAGAAGAAATTCTTCTATCAAATAAGAATTTGTCAGTTTGCGTCAGTTTGCTTCCAGATTAAGGAACTTGGACAACTCAAACATTTTCTTGGCTTTGAGGTTGATTGTAATGAAGATGAAATTTGTTTGCATCAGAAAAGATTTCTAAAGATCTGTTGATGAAGTTTGGAATGTTCAATTGCAAACCAATATCAACACCATTGGAGCCAAATGCTAAGATTTGTGCACATGAAGGAAAAGACTTAGCATATGTGACGATGTATCGACAATTGGTAGGTAACATGATTTATTTTTATCAGACTTGACCTAAAATTTCTTTTGCAGTTGGTGTGATGAGTCGCTACATGCATAATTCAATGAAGCACCCTATGGAGGTTTTTAGATGAATACTAAGATATGTGAAAAGTAAATTGATTATGGTCTTTTTTAAAAGAAAGGTGAAGAATTCAAGTTGGTCGGATATTGTGACTCTGACTATGCAGGGGATCATGATACCCAAGGTTCAAAAACTAGCTATGTGTTTAATCTCGAAGATGGAGTGATTTCGTGGTGAAGCAAAAGGCAACCAACTGTGTCGGTGTCAACAACAGAAGCAGAGTATAGGGCAGCAGCAGTTACAGCACAAGAAAGTATGTGGCTTATGCAATTGATTAAGGATTTACACAAACCAGTTGGCTACTCGGCTACCTTGTACAGTATTAATCAGTCAGCAATTTGCTTGGCTGAAAATCCATTTTTTCATAGGAAGAAACACGTGAAAATAATTACCACTTCATCAACGAAAAAGTGTTGCAAGGAGAGATTTATTTGCAACATATTAAAACTAAGCAACATATTGCAGATGTGTTCACGAAAGGCTTAAGTTTCCGTAAGTTTGAAAGTTTATGTCAATAACTAGGCATGGTTAAGACCGAAGCTGATGTCGAGAGTGGTGTTAAAAGTTGTACAACATCAGCCGCTATTATTTAGTTTGACTAAGTCTGCAGTAGATCTATATTTTAGCTTTCAGTTGGTAGTTGTTTTCTTTTTACTCTTGATAGTTTTCCTATTGTGTCGTATTGAAGAATTGTATTTCTAATGTTTAGGTGAGTTCATTTAGTGGAATTACATTCGTGGTTTAGTGGGAATATGATTCAATAACATGTAAACCTATATAAGGCTACAAAGTATATTGAATAATATCATCTAGTAACAATCTCTAAAACAGAACTTGGTTACCTTTTATTCTTCCTGTTATTTCCTTTTCTTCAACTATTGGTTTCTTTATCGAGTTGTCTTCATCACTCTCAACCAATTTATGGTGCACTTTTTGTTCTTGGGGAGTCCAAAAGTTTAAGTTTTATCAGAAATTTGCACATGAAATCTTCAAAATGTTTTAATGAAATTTAAATATTTATTATGGAAAAGGGTCATATTTTCCCTTGTACACTTGGAAAAGGGTCATTTTACACTCTGTTATACTTTTTTGATATACTAGTTCTTGAACACGTGCAATACACGTGTATTTCATACCATTTTAAAATACACAAACACACAGTCAACTATGAAACTGCGTGCTTCAAACATAGTCCATGTCCATATATCAAAGTTCAAATATGCAAAGGCATAACTTATATCAATTTGAGTTTTACTGCAACATAAACTTTTCATAAATAGATAGTATACTAAAAGAAGTGAATATGCAATTGATAAAGTGAAGAAGAAAGGGATGTTTACTGCCATTGATAATTTTTTTCAGTATGCCCATTGTGCACCAACTTCTTTATTCTGATCAGTTTTCTTAGAATGTGAAATTTCATCAAGAGAAACATGAGGTACATCATCACCTTTTTTTTTTGATAGCCTTTTTCTTGATGACAACTTTGAAGGAGTACCAACTACTAGTAAGAGATTCGTCACATTTTGGTGCACAAATAGATGTGTTTATCAATAATGAAAGCAAGCAACAATTTATTTCTGTGAGAGTTGTTCCCCCTGAGAGATAGACAAGTTATACACTTGGAATGGATGAAATATCAATTTGGAGTTTGTGAACCTGGTTCAGATGTGGGTGGTAAAGCAAGGTTCCCCCTAAATTAAAGCATGAGTGACTTCAATACTGAGATTTTCATCATTAGAGCAGCTTGAGATTGAACGATGCTTATTGTCAAAGAGGGTTCTTGGTGATCTTTAAGAAAGTTGAACTTTTTTATGATCAACAAGGTTCATTAGTGCTTATGTTTGACCCAAACTCAGGAAATTAATGCATTGAAAAAGGATGGTACATACCTGAGTATTACAGAGAAACCAGGTTCCCTTTTTTTTTGTGTTTCTCCATGATTTACTTAATCGTGTTAGCAAAGAGTAGAAATAACATCCACAGACTTTCTAAACATTGTTTGAGATGTGATTTGAGTGTGTACCTGTTACAGTACGAGGTTGAGTTAGCAGATATTCATTGTATAATCACTCAAGCGTAAGATTATTCGTTTACTAGCCAATTATTAAAGGAAATCATGATAATGCATCAACTTGTTTTGATAAAACCATGATTTGACTGATTTTTCTAAAGTTCTTCATATTCAAGGCCTTCATGAGAATGTCGCATCATCATATTCTCCAAGATCAAATGAATCTCAAGCTGATTCACAGAGAACCAACCCTTGTCAATTTTCAATACCTTCCAATGAATAAAAAGGACCATGTTTACACAACGAAGTTCCCCCTAAAGGTGTGCCATACTCTTACTGTCCCGATTGCTCTAATATTCCCCCAATCTACAGAACCATAGATTAATAGTAATTCATGTTGCAGGTGCATCAATGATTGTTCGCTGTGAACCAGGTTCATATGCAGTGTTCCCTAAATTTGCATCATCAAAGATGTTTGATATCATGTCACTTTCTTGAACTTTTTTTTCTCATCCTTTTCAAGGAATAAATTGTCTCCTTGAAAATCAAAGAGCGGGAGGAAATTTTCTACCATTTTTAGCACATGTTTGGAGCATGCACTATTCATGTACCAAGTTGGCCTTTTCCCTCTCACCTTCACCTGAAACACTAGTCAAAGATTAGTCTTGGGAACCCAGATTAGCTTGGGCCCCTTTATGTGAATAAAAGGATGAATAAGATTTCTTCTAGCCCATAAAGAAAACCTTTTATTTGGAGCATTTTTATTTCGAACCAGGTTCTTAGCCGTATCAATCTTTTCCCTTTTGGTGAACGTAACATTTTTATGGAAAGCCTCAAATAAAGCTTTACATTGATTCTTTAAATGACCTGAGTTTCCAAAATGAGTGCATAAACTTTTACACATGTGAATAGGGTGTCACACAAGATTATTCTGTTTTTTAGAACCTATCCCACTTCGACTAGTGCTTTGCCTTTCTTGAACCTGAGTTAAAATTTCAGAGGACCTGGTCCATCTAAGATTTCTTTCCAGATCCAGTTTGGTATGATCAAGATTTTCTTGTAGCAACCTATTCCTTTCTTTTATAGCTTGACATTCTATGGTTAACAATTTTATTTTTTCTTCTAGAGCTAATTGAAGTTCACTAGCAGAGTTTTTGCCCTTGTGACTTAACTCTGAGATTTTAATCGGTTCTTTGAATTAGTTTTGAAGAAAGTGATTGTGTTTCTCAAGATTGTCATTGACTTCTCTTAAAGATGCATAGTTTTTCATCACTTGTTCTCTTTCAGAATTAACAGACTGATATTCATCTATAAGAGTACTCAATAAGGACTCTAGTTCCTTTTTAGAAAATGATTCAATATTTACTTTGATGTGATGAAAACTTACCTTGTTTTGTTTGTCATCTTCTTCATCATCTTCAGAATCTGTTTCAGCAATGAGTGCAAGAAAATCATATTTATTTGATTGTTCTATTGCAAGTAGTGACTGATTTTCGAACCCTCCATCCTCAAATTCTTCTTCAGATAAGTCCCCCATAGCGGCAAAGGCTCTTCTCGTTGAAAGATCCGCTTCTTGATTTGTCATTCTTCTGTTTGTGGGAATGTACTTATCATTCTTGATTTCCTTTTCTTTTTCTGAACTATTCCTCTTTTTCTCTAGAGCATTTAATGGACAAAACTTGACAAAGTGATCCGGACTTCCACACTTGTGACATACTTGATCTATTGGATTTTCAGTGATTTTTTGAGAGTTCCTTCTGTGGTACACTTGTCCCTTTTTTAACATTCTTGAGAACCTTTTGGTCATTAACGCAATGTTTTCGTCCTCAAAATTTTCTGGTGTTGTGCCTGTAAGAACCAGGTTCTTCTCTTTTCTTTTGCCTCCAATTTCCTTTTCTTGTTTTTTCTTGAGTTCATAGGTCATGAGATTTCCAATGAGTTCATCCATAGCTAACTTATCTAGATCACGGGCTTCAGTAATGGCTTCTACTTTGCTTTCCCAAGATTCTGGAAGAACACTCAAAAGTTTTCTGACTGCTTTCCCATTGGGAATTATTTCACCTAGTGAGTAGATTTCATTAATGATAGCAGTGAACCTGGTGTGCATCTCTTGGATTGTTTCACCTTCTGCCATTCGAAACAGTTCGTATTGTCTGTTCAAGTTATCAATTTTAGACTTCTTTACCTGAGTTGTTCCTTCATGCGCAGTTTGCAAAGTTTCCCATATTGCTTTTGCATCATGGCATGATGATATTCGATTGTATTCATCTGGACCTATTCCGCATATCAAGATCTTTTTTGCTTTAGCATTGTTCTGAATTGCAAGTTTATCTGCACCATTCCATTCTTTCCTATCTTTTGGTACTTTAGTGGTTCCATCAATTCCATTCTTCATGGGTATGGTTGGACCGTCCAACACGACTCCCCATAGGTCTGGATTTTCTCCTAGTAAATGATCCATCATGCGATTCTTCCACCATCCATAATACTTTCCATTAAACAGTGGTGGTCGAGTTTGAGAAGCTCCTTCTTGTGGTAGGTGGTGCAGCCATTGATCCTTTTCAAGATGTTAGTCTTTTAATGAAAAGACCTGCTCTGATACCAATTTGAAGAAATCTTACCCCTAGAACAAGAACCAGGTTCTTGTAATTTTGTCGTAACACAATAAAAAAAAGATTTATCGTGGAAACCTTCCTAACTCAAAGAAGGGAAAAACGACACCGATGTTTTATATTAATTCAAGATTTACAACTCAGTTAATCAATGAATCTAACTCTAAACTTCTACCCTTCTCGATTAACTATAATCGAAAACTCTCCACTCAACAAGAAGTCAAACTCGCTTCTTGTTTACAAAAGCTCTCAACTCATGTTAACTCTAACCACCCAAGAAGTCAAACCCACTTCTTGTTTACAATTCTCTCAAGACTCAACTCCCAAGAAGTCAAACCCACTTCTTGTTACAATTCTCTCAAGACTCAACTCCCAAGAAGTCAAACCCACTTCTTGTTACAAATCTAGGAATTATTACAACTCAATAATAAACCTAGAACAAATCAACAAAGACTAATAACCCTAGACTTTAATTGATCAAACTTCAATATCCAATAGTTCTGAGTAGAACATGTTTCGTGAACCTGTTCCTTATTTTGCTGTGATGAAGGTGAACCTGGTCCTTGCGTTTCTGTGACGAAGGCATGCGTTTTTTCTTCAGAAAATATTGCTCTCAAGATGATATATTTCGTGAATATGCAATACCTATCGTTTTGGCTTTGCTAGAAAAATTCTCTCAATTTTTGTGATTGCAAAGACACGTTTTTCCTTCAACTTCTTGATCCTTTTATAGATTTGATTTGCCTTCAACTTCTACAAGGAAAGGAATTACAAATCCTTTTCCTTCTTGAACTTGTCTATATTTACTTCTTTCCTTATTTGACTTGAATTGTAATTTCTTTATTTTTTTCCTTCTTTGGCTTGGATTGCTACTTTTTTAATTCTTTCCTTCTTTGACTTGAATTGCTAATTTTTTATTTCTTTCCTTCTTTATTTATTTCCATATTTGTTTCCTTCTTTTCCTTCTTTACAATTCTGCACTTTTTCTTCTTTTCCTCAATACTTTTTCTTCTTCGCCGCAATCTCTCATAATTGTACACATACGACACCATGCCTTCACTTTATCAATCATCAAAACTACTTTATTTATTATCCTACTTCCCAACAAGAAAGTATATGTTATTTTTTTGGAGAAGTGTCTAAAGCTTCAATAGAATGATTTGCAAAGGTATGTTGGAATTTTTAAGATCATGGCTATTTATGATCTATTTGACATAACACAATTGTGTCTATCATTTTATTATTTTTGTAAAAAAAATGCCTTTAGACTTAAAGAAAATGGTTAAGAAAATGCAATAGAGAACAATAATCTGTTTGAAAGAGTTAAAGAAATAAAATTATGGTAATTAAAAAATTGTAGTCATTAACATGGAATATATATATATACATATATATATATATGACAATAAATATGAAACCTGTTCATATGGTCTCTTAATAATGCCATCTTCAAATAAGACCTTTGGCTTTCCAAAAAAAATTAAATTACAGTAATCCCTCATAAACTACTACTACATTAACAAAATTTATGTCAGCTAACCTCTTTTTCTATAACATGGAGAATTCAAAAGGTCAATAAGTAATTAAAATTGAAAAAGAAATACACCCCAAAAAAAAGTATAAAAGGAAGAAAGGATATACATCTGAATATTTTTTATCAATTTTTATGTAAGCTACTCATTTTTTTTCCTCTTTGTCAGTAAAAAAAAACAGTAAAAGAATCATGCACAACATTAAAAAGTTTGAATAAGAATTGTGCGCGATAAGTTCTTTGTTAGAGAGAAATACATTCATACAATATTGATTGATATGAAGTTATACAATATTTATGTGGAGCGATCTATGAAATTATAAGTCGTTTACTATATTGGTAAATAGTATTTTTATTTTTACAAATTCGGATGTTCTCCTTGTACTTTAGTTCTTATTTTTTGTAAGTCAAAATTACCCGTCATTACCAAATTCGTAAACATTACAAGCAGAGTGTTCCTACTTTAGTTATGCAAAGAGAATATTGATGTCTCTTTCATTCTCTTCTTAATTAGAAGGTATATGTTATTTTTTCGGAGAAGTGTCTAAAGCTTCAATAGAATGATTTGCAAAGTTATGTTGGAACTATAAAGATCATGGCTATTTATTATCTATTCGAAATAACACAATTGTGACTATCATTTTATTATTTTTGCAAAAAAAATGCCTTTTGTCTCAAAACCGAGCAATCAAAATAAATCACATCATATTTTGCATCATAAACGAAACATAGAACGTTCAAACATAAAAGATCATTCTAGAATTCTTATTAACCTTTCTCCTCCAGAATAGCTGGTCACTTCACCATTTGGAGAAACCATTAACAGTGCAATATTTGTGTCACATAAAAGCCGCAACTCATTTGACTTCTTAACAATGCTATCCTTGCACTTTGAGTAGAACTGTTGACGGGATACTGGATCCTCAATTTTCTTCATCACAATCTTATTGCTACCCATGAAATTAAATGATGCAAACTAGAATTGGAAGTTAGATGCACTGTTGTTCTTCAATGAAATGTGAAATATATAGAGCAACACAAAAGAAAAGGAAAAAGTTATCTGAAAGAATTTAATGAAATAACATGTTAGTCTTATGTTAAAACAGTTAATATGTTGCAATGTAATGGACAATTAAATATTTTTTTTAGAAGAAACAACTTTCTACATATGCATACAATTGAATAACAAAAATTTGTGGGCGGTAACTTGTTGAGAGGAAAATAAAAATAACTTCTAAGCTCTTTCTTTCACATAATGATGTTAGACAAAGTCCTATTTACTACTTCCCCTAGAATTTTAATGGCAATATGATATAATTTTAGTCTATAGAAGAATTAATTTTTTGATATCTTAAGATAAGTACAAGGTGCATGGGTAATTTGTTAAAAGAATGAAAAAAGTCCCACATTAGTGATTAATTAGATGGGTGGACTCCTTATAAGGCTTGAACAATCCTCCTACCTTTGAGCTAGCTTTTGGGGTGTGAGTTAGGCTTAACGCATAATTTCACACAAATCACCTTTAATATAATTAAATTTATACTCCCTCTGTACCAACTTATGTGTCACTTTTTGTTTTTCGATAGTCAAGTAGTTTAAGTTTGACAAAAAATTTGTGCATGAAATCTTTATTTTTTTAATGAAATTTATATATTTATAAACCATGTAAAGAGTACTATAAATCACAATAATTGTAAATTTAAAAGAGTTAAAAGATATATTCAAAATTTTACTGTCAAAGATAAATTTTTTTGAATCTCGAATTCTTAAAAGTGTTACATAAATTGAGACAGAGGAAGTATATTCGTAAAACAAATTTATGTCAATACGGAGCAAAACTACTTCTTTTTATTATGATTTTATCATTGCACGATAGGGAAACTACAATATTTGTGTCAAGAAAAATAGTCTGTGAAGAAAAATAGAATGTAACGATATTTTAGTAAGGTGGAAACCAAAAGAGTGTTGTTACTTTTGAGTGTCTAGTAGTCACTTTGAGTATTGTATTCGTGACTACACAGTATAAAATTCCTTACTATAGTAATATCCATTGCTCCTCTTGGCTGACCATGGGGACCAGTTCCTTCTTTCTTTAAGTTATGTCGGTTGCGGCGGAGAGCACTTAACAAGAGTTGTTGCGGGCAGGCCTGTGGTTTTTCCCTTATTCAGATGGGTTTCCACGTAAAATTCTTGATGTCGTTATTTTCACATTTTATCTCCATTACTTTTACCATATATATTGTTGTGTTTATCCGCGTTTCCCAATAAAGACTACATTGCCCTTAACTGATCCTAACAGTGTTACCTAAATACCATTTATTTCTTCATATCACTGATATACCGTGGTTTCACGGTATTATTAATACTTTTTCCTTAAGTTTAGTGTGTCCAAAAGCCTTTTTGTGCTAATTTTTATATAAGTTTCTCTTTTTTTTGCAGGAAATCTGTCCAAAGATGAATGCAGAGATTTTGAGCGAAGAAATGCAGAAGAGACCACCTACGGAGCTTATGAGGGTCCGTCGTGCCTGTGACGGTCCGTAGGTGGAAGGTAGTCCAGCTGCTGAAGGAAGACGGGGAAGTCTGACCAAGTGTGGGGTTACGCAGCTTGTGACGGTCCGTCGTGTCTATGACGGTCCGTCCTGCATGTTCGTCATGAAGTTCAGAGAAGTAATCCCAGTACCCAGATTCCAAGAGTTGAAGTGTTTTGGAACGAAGACCCTCAACGGACCGTTGTCCCTATGACGGTCCGTCATAATTGCCGTCGAGGGTAATGAAGAGAGCCGCAGAAGAAATTGCACAAGTATGGGACGACGGAGTCCATGACGGTCCATCGTGACCATGACGGTCCGTCGTGTCCATGACGGTCCGTCGTGACCATGACGGTCTGTCGTGACCATGACGGTCCGTCGCGTGGTCCGTCGACCCAGCCGCGTTTTGGCAGATTTCCAGCAAATAGAGTCCTTGTTTAATTAGGTTTTATTTTTTATAAATAGTTCGAAAAATCTCGTTTTTGAGGTTGAACTCTGTATTGTTGGACTCTAGACTCTTAGATTGTTAAACTCCGTATTGGTAAACATTGTATTGTGAGATTCTTGATAATCATTAGACTTTTTGTGAGATTATTGATTACTTTGAGATTCTTGCAAGTGATTTGTGGAGATTAATCAAGCAAACTTTTGAATTTTACTCTTTCTCATTGAAGTAAGTACATGAATTCTTATTTAATATATTTGAATATTGTGATTATGACTATGGGTAACTAAACTCCATAACTAGGGTTGTGGGAACCATAGGCAAATAATGAGATAAACCCTAACTAAAATAACAATTCTAGAATAGTGTCTTGCATGTATTAATAATTCTTTCGCTTAGAAGTCTTTTTAACGGATGGCCAACGTTAGAACTCGCCTTAATGCTACTTGCCGGACCAAGGAGGTAGATAATAGGAAAAGAATTATTAACATAGATTTAGTGTATACTATCTAATAGGCTAGTATTGATTGGTACGAGGTAATAACTTAGTCAAATATCGAATACGATGCTTAATATGAGGTAAAGATAAGGGTTAGGATAGCAACACACGTAGCCGGACCAAGGTGCGGAGTGAGATTTTCTAGATGCCGGACCAAGGATTTAGAAATACATAACTTATCACTTTGCATGCAAGATACTAGGAAAGAATTGTTATAGTTAGAATTATCAAGTTATGAACCTGTGGGGAACACGTAAACCCTAGTTACTTTGATTAATTGATTAAAATCCAACTGTCAAAGCTGTTAAGTGTCTCTTTCAAGTTCGTTATTTATTTTCACTCATTTAGAAATAGAAACCCCCCTTTTATTGTTTTTACTTTCCAAGGAAGTCATTGACCAAACAATAGTAATAACAAGTTGAAGTTAAGTCTAGACTATTTTCCTCGTGGGAACGATCCCAACCTCACTAGTTGGATTATTTACTTGACACGACCGCTTTACTTCTTATTTGAGAAGTAAGTTTGAGCGTATCAAATTTTGGCGCCGCTGCCGGGGAATTTAGCTTTTAGATTAACTTGAACTTATTACTATAGTTTAGTTGATATTTTCTTGATTTTACTTTGTTTTATTGTTTTTGATTTCTTTTCAGAACTATCCTCCTTGTATGCCAAATACACGGAGAGGAAGAGAACCGCTGTTTCCCTACGATCACGAGTTAGAGCGTACACTGCGCAATATGAATCGTAATTTGGGAATAAATGATGAGGATCCGAACCAGAACATCCCAGCTCCGGTTGATGTTCATGGTCAGATGTTACCCGATGCTCCGGGTGAACATCAACAGAGGGGACAGAATCCCGCTCCACGGCCCCAAGCATACTACAGAGGCTATGATAACATAGCAGATTCGGATGGGCCACTGGTTTTGCCTCCTCTACCCACAGGCCACACTTTTGTGGTAACTAGTAGTCTGATGCAAATGCTCACTGCCAGAGGTTTGTTTTCAGGGCTACCTTCTGAGGATCCACATGCCCATATAGCTAAGGTAAGGGCAGTGTGTAAAAGTTGTGTGGGGAGGCCTGATTTGGATCTAGATGTAATAGGGCTCAGAGTGTTTCCTCTCTCACTGACGGGAGAGGCTGCTATTTGGTTCACTGAGCTCCCATACAACTCCATCTTTACTTGGAATCAACTAAGGGATGTCTTCTTAGCACGCTACTATCCGGTCTCCAAGAAACTAAACCACAAAGACAGAGTGAATAACTTTGTGGCACTACCAGGAGAGTCAGTTAGTAGTTCTTGGGATAGATTCACCTCATTCTTGAGAAGTGTTCCAAATCACCGTATAGATGATGAGTCACTGAAAGAATACTTCTATCGGGGACAGGATGACAACAACAAAGCGGTATTGGACACTATAGCAGGTGGATCTTATGGAGAATGTCCTTATGCTGAGATCGCTGAAAAATTAGAAAAAATCTCCCGGAATAACAAAGCTTGGAGTACTAGAAAATCTGATACAGGGAGAAACACCTTTGCAGTGCAGTCCACTCACAACCCAGCCACAGATGACATTCGTGAAGAAATGGCTCAGATGAGAACTGAGCTTGGGTTGGTACTAAAACATGTCACTGGGGGTGCAGAAAAGATTAATGCAGTCAACTACTTGGCTAAACCACCACCTCCAATCGATGAGTGTTATTATGAGGAGGATTCCTATGCAGTAAATGAACAGATGGGGGGTTTCCGACCAAGCGCCCAAGGCTCAAATCAGGATAATTGGCGCCAAGGTCAAGGGAACCAAGGTCGGAACTATGGTAACTACAATCGTGAGGGTCATTATGTCCGAGATGGAAACTACAATCGCGACAACAACTTCAACAGGGGTAACTATGGTAAATTAAACGACAGGAATGGACCCTATGTTCCTCCTCAAAATCGTGAAGTTACTCCTAGGATGGTGGAGGGCGTATGTCGCGAGTTGAGGATATGTTGCATAAAATGATGAGGAGGTTTGATGCTAGTGATGAGCACAATAAAGAGTTGAGGAATGATTTAGCGGGTATTGGGCAAAAAGTTGATACACATGCAATATCGATTAAGCAACTTGAGTTACAATTGGCCCAATTATCTGCAACTGTGAACACACGGCAAACGGGCACTCTTCCTAGCAACACAGTCCATAATCCGAAAAATGATGGACATTGTATGGAAATTACTACTCGCGGTGGCAAGCAAACCATTGACCCACCTATGCCATCTAATGAGAAAAAGGTGACAAAAGAATCTGATAAAGTTGTAGATGTTGATGCTGAATTAGAGGATAACACTGCAAAAGATG
>NC_028642.1:37751140-37753714 GCF_001406875.1 Solanum pennellii | reverse complement strand
AGTGTCACTGCATTCTTGAAAAAGAATATATTCTCTCGTTTTGGCACCCCAAGGGCCATTATTAGTGATGAGAGCTCCCACTTCTGCAACAGATTGTTCAAGGGGTTATTGGAGAAATACGGGGTTCGCCATAATGTGTCCACTCCTTACCACCCTCAAACTAGTGGGCAAGTTGAGGTGTCGAATCGGGAGATCAAACAGATATTGTCCAAAACAGTGAACGCTAGTAGAACGGATTGGTCAAGGAGGCTTGATGATGCTCTTTGGGCCTACCGGACAGCATATAAGACTCCTATAGGTATGTCTCATACCAACTTGTATATGGGAAAGCTTGTCATCTTCCGGTTGAGTTAGAGGATAAAGCCATGTGGGCTATGAAGAAGTAAAAAATGGATTGGAGCGAAGCTTTAGAGCAACGGTTAAATGAGTTGAATGAACTCGATGAATTTACCCTGAAAGCCTATGAAAGCTCAGCCTTATACAAAGAAAAGATGAAGAAGTATCATGACAACAAAATTGAAAAATGAGAGTTTATGGTCGGGGATTTGGTGCTTTTATTCAATTCCAGGTTGCGCTTGTTTCCGGGCAAGCTCAAGTCCAAATGGACTGGTCCTTACTTGGTTACCCAACTATTCCCTCATGGAGCAGTTGAGTTGGAAACTAAGGAGGGTGTGCGGTTCAAGGTGAATGGACAGCGCATAAAAATCTATTTCGGGCATGCTGAATCGGCGAATGAAGTGATCGAGGCATACCATCTTGATGAAGTCTGAGTAATCAAGTGTCCCCAGTCGTGCCGCGACGTTAAATCAAGCGCTTGTTGGGAGGCAACCCAATACTTATAGTTTTTTTTTCTTTTTTTTAGTAATGGTATCATTTTCTACTAATGCGCTTTAATTTGCAGGCACATCACCAGGAAATTCTGCAGAAAATTACTCTGCAGTAGTCACTGACGGACACATCGACGGACCGTTGCGCCTGCGACGGACCGTCGTATGCCTCCGTCATACCAGGTACGTCTTTCTGTTATTTTCAAATTAGGGCACACACGACGGAACCAACGACGGGTCGTCACAACTGCAACGGACCGTCGTCGGGAATCGTCGCGTGATTAATGAGTCGTACCCGACCCGACCCGGCTGGAGTTTTTTTTTCAAAATCAGACCGTTTAATTTTTTTTTCAAAATCAGACCGTTTAAACCCCCCAACCCCTCATTTCACCCCATTCCTTCATTTTTCCTCCCATTTCCCTCTCTTTTCAACTTCCACATTCTCTCCCTCGATCATTGTTCCCCCAAAATTCACCAGCCCTAAAAGTTATCATCTATTAGTTGGAGTTGCTGCTGTGGGTGTCTTCTTGGTCACCTAGTACTTGCCCACCTTGTTTTTCTCCAATTCTAAGGTATGTGTCTCTAATTTCTACTCATTTATCTTGCATTTTTGTTTATTAATTAGTATTAGCTTGGTTGTTCGTCATATGTTCGTTTCTTTTATAAAATTGTGTCTAACCTAGGTTACAAATGTTTGAAATTGTCGTGTTTACAACCCTAGACATAGGTGCTTTTGCATTGCTAGTTTCCTAGGTAGTTGGGTTAGACAAATGTAGATCCAAAACACTAAAAGTTTGATTTGGGTTCATCGGGGATGCATAGGGTACCCCAGTTCTGTCACTGTTATTCAAAACGAGACCCCGATGACGGACCGTCGTAACCACGACGGACCGTCGTAGGGTCCGTTCAAAAAGCCCTAGCACCCTGTCCCAACGGACACATGTGACGGACCATCGTCTTCACGACGGTCCGTCCTGCACAACCTTTCCGGTTGTCAGAGACCTTGTTTCTAAGGGTCTCTCATTTTTTCCCAAGTGTTCCCCAACGGACACATGTAAAGGACCGTCGTCTTTACGACGGTCCGTCCTGCACAACCGTTCTGGTTGTCAGAGACCCTGTTTCTAAGGTTCTTTCATTTTATCCCAAGTGTTTCCCAACGGACAAATGTGACGGACCGTCATCTTCACGACGGTCCGTTCTGGTTGTCAGAGACCCTGTTTCTAAGGGTCTCTCACTCTTTCTAAGTGTCCTTCAACGGACACATGTGACGGACCGTCATACCCACGACGGTCCATCCTGCACGACCGTCATGACGGTCAGAGACCCCTCTACTAAGGGTCTCCATATTTGTTTTCAAGTGTCCAACGACGGACACCTATGACAGACCGTCGTACCTGTGACGGTCCGTCCTGCACATATCATGCTAGTCAGAGACTCTCCTTCAGGGTTCTCTATATATACATAGTCTGAAGTAGAACATGACAAACCTCATGACGGTCCGTCATAGTCACGACGAGCCGTCACCAGGCCCGTCGTGTGTCACTATTTCTATAGCAATGACATACTATTTTCAATGTTTTATTACGTATGGTTTTGCTGGTCTTGTTTGCCACTACTCGTACTAATATTGATCCTTTACAGGAACTATCTACTATGGCACCCAAGCAAGACCGAATCTACGCACGCGGGCGATCAAAGTCTGTCGCCCCGTCTGCCCGCATGGTCATCGGCTCTGATGATGAGCGTG
>NC_028642.1:37749008-37751023 GCF_001406875.1 Solanum pennellii | reverse complement strand
CGGCGTAGTCACTGCCTCCCAGTCTGATGAGGAGCGCACACTGACCGGCACACCCTCTGGGTCAGCCACAAATGAAGAAGGAGCGTCTGGCTCCTTAGAAGTATCATGGTCCGAGGAAGCCTCCGGCTCTGCTGAGGTTCCCGCACCCACCACCGCTGCAGCGTCGGCCTCGTCTGATGTGGCTGACAGTTCATAATCTACATCAGGCTCACCAGTTCCGTACCCACCCCAGCCACTGTTCAGCCCAACCGGTGGTGTGTCGACGGGCAATTTCAAGTCTACTCCGACGCAAAGTTCCTGAATGATAAAGGAGTGATGACTCGAACACTCACCTTGGAACGGCGGGTCCTTACAGGGAGTCTCTCGACGATGCCTGAGATCCACAATCTCTTCACCAGGCATCGCTTGGAGTGGACAGCACGTCCGTTGGGACGTTACAGTGAAGAAATTGTCCGAGAGTTCTACGCATCCTATGTAGCGACTCCGATCACAGATAGATAGGCGGTCTGCCCCCGCTAAATAGGTCCCACTGGAGCAGGTCCGAGTACGGGGCGTACAGGTTGACATTTCCCTGCCAGCCATCCGCCGGTTTCTATACGGCGAGAGTGTTGATGCTACTCGGACCCCCCTCATTGCCGAGTTTGACTACCGCTGGCAGATAGTTAAGGATGGCAAGTTCTTGCGCGAGCCGTCACTGAGAGAGACCACCAAGAGGTGGATGGCCTTGCACCTGTCAGTAGATGGAGAGGGTGCCGATTGGGTGACTGAGTCGAAGGGGGCCATCAAGAAGGCCAACGTCATGTTCACAGCAAAGTTCTTGTGGCTGCTTGTCCGTCACTGCCTTTCCCCCACAGCTGCTGATAACATCGTTAATTGGGATTGAGCAGTGTTGATGGCGGCGATGATAGCCGGATTTGAGGTGGACTTCGCATGGCTTCTCTAGGCAGTCATGCACGAGAGGGCATTCAAGGTCACTACTACCTACCCTTTCCCGTGCATGATCTTTGCCCTCTGCAGGTTCGCAGGTGTGCCCATATGGCACGTAGATCAGCTTAAGACCCCGCAGGGCACTCTTGACGTCGGCCTCATCAGAGACGAGGCCAATGAGTTGGCTCCACGCAGAGGGCCCCGTCCGGAGATGCCCCCACTTGCTGATGTTCTTGCTGATACGGTAGCCCAGGCCCGCACAGCTACACAGCCGGCATCCACTGACACTACCTCGGTCGAGTCTATCCCGGGTAGTAGCACTGCCCCGAGCACCTCTCGCACAACCCCTCTACCGGCACTGCTCCCGCTTGCTAGGGTTCAAAAACTAGAGGCACAAATGGCCACTCTTCTGTATCATATCAAGCCGTGGATGCAGAAGTCGATTACTGAGTCCGAAGAGCGCCTACAGAGGAAAATGGTGCAGTTTACAGAGCGGAAGATCGCTGAGGTTAACCAGCGCTTGGACGCCTTTGAGTTGAGGGTGCTAGCCCGACCAGCCCCTCCGGTGGATGTGTCGACCCTTCAGGCTGCAGTCAACAGTCTTCGTGCAGATATCAACACGATCTTAGAGGCTAGGGTGCCGGATTTTGAGGCCCCTTCTGTCGAGCCTGCTGAGGACACAGTGTTAGCGGCTCTTTTTGCTACTTCTGAAATTCCACCACCTCCCCCTTGAGAGAGTGCCAAGAGGCGTAGGGGTCGAGTAGAGGACAAGGCGCGAGCACGGAAGAAGGAGTGCCGAGAGATAGAGGCTGCGAGGAGAGCCTCACTTGCTGAGGAGCGGCGCACCAGATGAGAGCATCAGAGTTAGCGGCTGGGGCGTCTAGCTCCCGCACTGTAGAGATAGCAGGAGGCACTACTGATGGTGCGATTGTTGCTGAGGACACCACTAAGGGTGTCCAGATTGCAGAGGACGTGGGTTCCGGGGAACCGGACCCACTAGCTTGCTGATCGACGGCGCTTTGCGCCACAAGTTTGCTTCACCTACAACTCTAGTATTTAGATTTTTATGCATTGGGGACAATTGCATG
>NC_028642.1:37745964-37747574 GCF_001406875.1 Solanum pennellii | reverse complement strand
AGAAAGAAAGAACAAAAGTAAAGTGACTCAAGAATTAGTTGAAAGAAAAGTAAAGAAAAAGAAGTATATACCAGAAATACAAGCATGAAAAGAAGAGAATCACTTACACAAATGAAGAAAGAAGAGAAAATAGCAAGGTGAAAGAATATGAGAAACTGGGCGAGATAGAATGATAGAAAGTGGATGGTTTAGCCGAGATGTCAAGGAGGGCAAAAAGTCACTAAAGTATACCTAAATATACCCTACCTGACCCTGAGCCTATGTTACTAGCTAAAAAAGTCCTATCGTGATCCTAAGGGTTTATAGCGAACTTAAGGCAGTGAAAATAAGGGCAAGATTATGGCAATAGGTATGAATGAGTGTGACTTTGTTCTGAGAGCGAATGTTTAAAAATAATCCTTATACTCAAGCTGAAATCATTGTGTAAAAAACGAGAATTTTGTTTCAAAGTGAGGACAGTAGTTGCAATACCGGAATTGTTAGCACCTCGGTGAGAAATTGAAGAGGATAGGTGTTAGTGCATGGTGAGTCTGTGTCATGTTCTGATCCCACATAATTCAAGCCTAATAGTGATAGCATGCATAGATTTGATGAGATTAATCGGGATTGATAGCCAAATGATTGCAAAGAATAAAACATGGATACTATTGTACAAAGATTTCGTATTGAGTCACAGTGCGTCGCTTGAGGACAAACAACGAATTTAAGTTGATGGTGTTGATATACCGTGGTTTCACGGTATTATTAATACTTTTTCCTTAAGTTTAGTGTGTCCAAAAGCCTTTTTGTGCTAATTTTTATATAAGTTTCTCTTTGTTTTGCAGGAAATCTGTCCAAAGATGAATGCGGAGATTTTGAGCAACGAAATGCAGAAGAGACCACCTACGGAGCTTATGACGGTCCGTCGTGCCTGTGACGGTCCGTAGGTGGCAGCGTAGTGCAGCTGCTGAAGGAAGATGGGGAAGTCTGACCAAGTGTGGGGTTATGCAGCTTTTGACGGTCTGTCGTGTCTATGATGGTCCGTCCTGCAGGTTCGTCATGAAGTTCAGAGAAGTAATCCCAGTACCCAGATTCCAAGAGTTGAAGTGTTTTGGAACGAAGACCCTCGACGGACCGTTGTGCCTATGACGGTCCGTCATACTTGCCGTCGAGGGTAATGAAGAGAGCAGCAGAAGAAATTGCACAAGTATGGGACGACGGAGTCAATGACGGTCCGTCGTGACCATGACGGTCGGTCGCATGGTCCGTCGACCCAGCCGCGTTTTGGCAGATTTCCAGCAAATAGAGTCCTTGTTTAGTTAGGTTTTTATTTTTTATAAATGGTTCGAAAAACCTCGTTTTTGAGGTTGGACTCTGTATTGTTGGACTCTAGACTCTTAGATTGTTAAACTCCGTATTGGTAAACATTGTATTGTGAGATTCTTGATAATTATTAGACTTTTTGTGAGATTATTGATTACTTTGAGATTCTTGCAAGTGATTTTTGGAGATTAATCAAGCAAACTTTTGGATTTTACTCATTCTCATTGAAATAAGTACATGAATTCTTATCTACTATATTTGAATATTGTGTTTATGGCTATGAGTAACTAAACTCCATAACTAGGGTT
>NC_028642.1:37735879-37745689 GCF_001406875.1 Solanum pennellii | reverse complement strand
AGCAACACACGTAGCCGGACCAAGGTGCGGAGTGAAATTTTCTAGATGCCGGACCAAGGATTTTGAAATACATAACTTATCACTTTGCATGCAAGATACTAAGAAAGAATTGTTTTAGTTAGAATTATCAAGTTATGAACCTGTGGGGAACACGTAAACCCTAGTTACTTTGATTAATTGATTAAACTCCAACATTCAAAGCTGTTAAGTGTCTCTTTCAATTTCGTTAGTTATTTTCACTCATTTAGAACTAGAAACCCCCCTTTTATTGTTTTTACTTTCCAAGGAAGTCATTGACCAAACAATAGTAATAACAAGTTGAAGTTAAGTCTAGACTATTTTCCTCGTGGGAACGATCCCAACCTCACTAGTTGGGTTATTTACTTGACACGACCGCTTTATTTCTTATTTGAGAAGTAAGTTTGAGCGTATCAATCACAACACTCCCCTTCAATCTAGGTAGTGCAAAGACATTTAACATTCCTAGCTTAGATATAAAATGGTCATGTTGTAGTCTAGATAGCCCTTTAGTTAACATACCAGCCGGTTGTTCTTTGGTAGGTAGATAGTTTACTTTGATTCATCCTTGTTGCAACCTATTCCTTATAAAATTATAGTCAAAATATATTTAGTCGTCTTGTGGTACACTGGATTTTCAGCAATTTGTGTTGCAACTTTGCATTCACAATACAGTTGAACTGGTAGTTGTACTTCACCGCCTACTTCCTTTAGTACTCCAAGTGACCAGACTAGTTCAAATACAATAGAGGCAAGACTCCTGTATTTAGCTTTTGTTGAGCTCTTTGAACTTGTAATTTGTTTCTTGGCTTTCCATGACACTAGAGAATTTCCCACTTTGATCATATAGCTTGTTACATATGTCCTCATTATTGAAAAAGAGGCCAATTGAACATTACAAAATGCAGTGACCCTCTTATAAGATGTACAAGCTAATTGTAACCCCTCTCCAGGTTGTCTTTTTAGATATCTGACCACCCTTAGTGCAGCATCCATGTGTGACTCTTTGGTTGTTGCAAAAATTGATTTGAAGTCTGAGTGCTAAAGAAATATCAGGTCTTGTCATGTTGAGATATACCGCAGTTTCCCTATCAATTTTTGATACTTTGTTGAATCGATCAAAGGGTCTTCTGAGTCCTTCTGTCCCTTGTGTATAGGATCATAATACCACTTAGATGTTAGTTTGACATTAATATCTAAGTTCTTTTATAAGTTCAAGGGCATACTTGTTTTGATGCATTAATATACCATTTGCTGACCAAATGAACTCAATTCCTATAAAATATTTCAGCTCTCTTATGTCCATTTGAAATTCCTGTTGTAGTGCCTTCTTTGTCTTTTCAATCAAGAACACTTCCAGTTATAAACATATCATCTACATACACAAGTACATCAACCATTCCTTATTCTTATTTCATAATGAACATAGATTAGTCCTGTAGACTTTGTTTGAACCTGAGTTTGATGAGATCTACTGTCAGCTTATGATTCCACTGTCTTGGGGATTTCTTGAGTCCATATAGAGACTTTCTTAGTCTACGCACCTTCTCCCCTTGGCTGAGAAACCCCTGAAGTGTGTATATATATATATGTATAGATATATCATCCAAATTACCCTGAAAGAAGGCATTAAACACATGCATCTGATGAATATGCCAATGTCTAGAGGCTGCCAAAGCAAAAAAACCTTGGCTTGAACATTTCTATATCACCGGTAGATTTGTACTTGACTTTGTATATCCTCCTACAACCTATATGCCTCTTCCCTCTTGGTAAGTCAGTGAGTTCCCCAGTTTGTTACTCTCCAAAGCTTGTATCTCAGTCAGCATAGCATCCACCCACCATTTATCTTTGATGGCTTCTGCATATGACATAGGTTCTTTAACAGTGGAAGTAGCAGTGCTGCAACATTGATAAGAGGGGAAAATGTTGGGAAAACGCGGACGAGCACAAAATATATATGGTAAACGTAATGAAAATAAAATTAGAAAATAATGACACGAAGAATTTTATGTGGAAACCCTTCTGAATAAGGGAAAAAACCACGTTCCAAGAGGAGCAATTGATATTACTATAGTAAGGAATTTTACACTGTGTAGTCACGAATACAATACTAAAAGTGACTACTACACACTCAAAAGGAACAACACTCTTTTGATTTCCGTCTTACTAAAATATCGCTCACACTCTATTTTTTTCTTCACAGACTATTTATTGTATAGTCTATTGAATACCTCACTGTGCTCTCAAAATGGGTTTTCTCTCTAACTTGGTGTGTTCTACAAATGAGCAAGAATGCTCTATTTGTAGAAGGATAAAACCATGCCTATGTCACTAATGACATGTGTAAATATAGCAAAGTCAAGAATGGTTGCAAATCTTACCAATTTGCCAACCACCAAATCTTTTATTTTAAACTCCAATTACTATTCCTTTTTAACAATTGCTTGTACCAATTGAATAGCTAAAGTTGACTAAAAATGGGATGGATTCAACAGACAAGTAATCATTGCTTCTGTAATTACACAGTGGATACTTTACATGATCAACTTTATCAGTAACTATATGAGGCGCTACATTCTCAATTGCCTGATTAAAGCTATTAGTTACTTCTAGCTTTTGTTGTTCTGTCACTTCCTGCTCTTGCTTCTCTATGACATGCATATAATATCCTCTATCATCTAACACAACAGTTTCCTCGTCACAACTTAGTGGAATAGGAGTGGACTCAGTGAAGGCTTGAGACAACTAACCTGAACCATGTACTTTGTCTTCAAATATAGGATGATAATTAGAACCACTCTCATTTGCAAAAGGAAATGCATCTTCCATGAAGATGACATGTCTTATCACAAAGAAGGTCCTATTGGTTAGATTAAAAAGAACATATCCCTTCTAGACTTCTGAATATCCCATATGAAGAACTGGCCTTGATCTTGCCATCAGTTTGACATGTCTGGTGAGATTCTTAGAAGATGAGACAGACCTGGTTGGCTTCCATATAATAACTTCTCAGAAGTAGTTTGATGACCTATCACACTACTTGGTAATCTGTTGATTAGATAAACTGCAACTAAGACATAGTGCCCCCCAAAAATTCAAAGGAATGTGTGCCTGCAATTTGAGTGCCCTAGTTACTTCAAGTATATGTCTATGTTTTCTCTCAACAACCCTATTTTGACAAGTGTATATGGACAAGACCTTATGAAATACAAGTAAAAATTGCATTAGCTTTGAGATATGCTCACATAAGATCGTTGAACCCGTTCCATAGCAGCCACAAGATACTCCTTATATGCATCAACTTCTTCCATTGTGTTGATATTCTCCACTTGTGGTTCATAAGAACTGTTAGATCCAAGGGAACAAATCGTTATTAAAGAGCAACACTTTTTAGAATATTTAAAAATAGAGTGAACAACTCTTCAACCTTCTTTTCTCCTTTGCTTCACTTAGTATTTTTTGGAGCTCAGTAAGCTTCTCTTTATGAGCCTATTATAAAAATGCATTAAAAATATATCAAGTTACAGAGTTATTAGTAATAATAAATATAGGCTTATAATTACTAACTGAAGGGGACCCCATTTCTAAATATTTCGCTATCAGAGTGATATATTTTAGGTGTTTTTAAGTATACACAATCAACACTAGTGTGGAAACATCAAACCTTACGTCAACACTAAAGCACATTGTCCAATCATCAGCATCGTAAAAACACCCAACAAAAATAACAAGAATTATTCAATCATGTAGAAAAGTACCACACAACAAAGAAATAAATCAACAGAAAAGAACTAGAGAAAAGTAGAGTGAAATCATACCTCTTTCAAATTTTGATCGAACGAGGCTCTGCATTAAATGCTGCAAAATAAAGGTCATGTTAAGGTCAAAAGAAACTTCAAATATTAGTAAACGATATGTAAAATTTAGTACCTCTTCATCTGGATTTGGAGTGGATCTTCAGCAATAAAAAAAAGCATTTGAGTTAGACAATAAAATGAAATTGCTGAAATCTAATTGATGAATTTAACATATTAAAAAAAACATACTGTCGATTCAGTTCATTAGGTTGGTTCATTGCTTTGATCATAATATCTTCAAAACTATGCGATCAAAAGAAATTACATCATATTTTGTATCATAAACGAAACATAGAACATTCAAACATAAAATATCATTCTGGAAATATCATTAACATTTCTTGCGCTAGAATAGCTGGTCACTTCACCATTTGGAGAAACCATTAACAGTGCAATATTTGACTTCTTAACAATGCTATCCTTACATTTTGAGTAGAACTGTTGACGGGATACTGGATCCTCAATTTTCTTCATCATAATCTTATTGCGATTTATGAAATTAGATGATGCAAACTAGAATGGGAAGTTAGATGCAATGTCGTTCTTCAATGAACTGAGAAATATATAGATCAACACAAAAGAAAAAGGAAAAGTTAGCTGAAAGAATTTAATGCAATAACATAGCAGTCTTAAGTTCAAGCAGTTAATATGTTACAATCTAATAGACAATCAAATAACTTTTTTTAGAAGAAACAACTTTATACATATGCATACATGTTACAATCTAATGGACAATCAAATAATTTTTTTAGAAGAAACAACTTTCTACAAATGCATACAATCGATGAACGAAAATTTGTGGGCGGTAACTTGTTGAGAGGAAAATAAAAATAACTTCTAAGCTCCTTCTTTCACATAATGATGTTAGCCAAGTCCTATTTATTACTTTCCTAGAATTTTAATGGCAATATGATATAATTTTAGTGTATACAAGAATTTATATTTTGATATCTTAAGATAAGTACAAGGTGTATGGGCAAATTGTTAAAGAATGAAAAAAGTCCCACATTAGTGGTTAATGAGGTTTGTGCAATTCTCTTTCCTTTGAGCCAGATTTTGAGGTGTGAGTTAGGCCTAATACATAATTTCCCACAAATCACCTTTAATAGAACTAAAATTATACTCCCTCTGTACCAATTTATGTGTCACTTTTTGTTTTTTGAGAGTCAAGTAGTTTAAGTTTAACAAATCATTTGTGCATGAAATCATCAATTTTTTAATGAAATTTATATATATATAAATCATGTAAAAAGTAATATAAATCAATATAATTGTAAATTAAAAATAGTTAAAAGATATATAAAAACTTTGCTGTCAAAGATAGACTTGTTTGAATTTCGATTTCTGAAAACTGTCACATAAATTGAGACAGAGGGAGTATATTCATAAAAAAAATTTATGTCAGTACGGAGTAAAACTATTTATTTTATTATGATTATATCATTGCACGATAGGGAAACGACAATATTTGTGTCAAAGTCGAATTCAAGATGTTAAATTCATAGGTTCTATATTTTAAAATCAATCAAGGCCAACATATTTTAATTGTTAGGTGGGTTTTTGACACAAATATAGAATTTGAATCGAACCTACTGAGGTACGACTGAATTAAAAACTTACAATTTAGATGTGACTAACTAATGATGAGACATGATACATAATAATGCTACGACTAAAAATAGTATAAGAAAAAAAAATAGGTCATATCATTTTGCTGTGTGACTTCCTCCTCTTTCGTTTATCAACTTTACCCTTGACCTAACAATAAAATATGTGATCACAACTTCTAGTTTTTTTTTTTATGTTTATCTACTTATATTTTTAAATAGTAGATAAATTCACTAAGACTAGTGACACATGGTTAGAGACTCTTGGAATCTTTCTCTATATTCTATTAGCAACCTTATTTGTGATAGGCTTCAAACTCGAATCACGCACTCAACTCATATCATGTCATGCTCCGACCAATATTCCATACAAACGGAGGAAATTCATACATTGAGGTCTATATATATACCTATTCACAATATAGCTTAAGACTTTATTATGGACCCCTTTAATAAAAATTATCAACTCATACTGAATGGTGAACTTATGATTGAAATAAACAAACTTAAGATTATTGAATCTGAATGGAGAAAGTCATAAAGTCTAGCTAACACAAATAGTCACAAACTCACTTCTCAAGATGCAAGAATTTATCATCATCGCACGAATAATGCTACGTTCACTCCCTTTGTAAAGCAATTGTATTTTGAGTTGAAGTAATACAAATTTGTTTTCCCACTATATCATATGTAGGATTGTTTGTCAAGATACCTGGTTTCTGTTAAAATAGGATTGTTTTTCCTAAAGATGACATGTATTCTTACAAAGAAAAGACCTATTGGTCAGATAAAAAAGAACATATCCCTTCTAGACTTCTGAATATCTCATATGAAGAACTGGCCTTTATATTGCCATCAGTTTGACTTGTCAGGTGAGATTCTTAGCAAATGCACAATAACCCTAATGAGATTAAATGAGACAGGCCTGGTTGGTTTCCATATAATAACTTCTTAGAAGTAGTTTGATGACCTATCACACTACTTGGTAATATGTTGATTTGATAAACTACAACTAAGACATAGTGCCCCCCCAAAACATCAATGGAATGTGTGCATGAAATTTGTGTGCCCTAGTTACTTCAAGTATATGTCTATGTTTTCTATCAACAACCCCATTTTGATAAAGGTATATGGACAAGACCTCTCGTGTATAATTCCCAACTCTTTGAACAAAGCAGTGCACACAGAGTTAGCAAAATCAGTCCCATTGTGAGACCTTAATACCTTAACATTTCTCCCTAATTGAGTCCTAAGAAAGTGCATAAATAGTTTAAGAGAAATACACACAACAGACTTACGTTTAAGTAGAAATACCATTGTAAGGAAGTACTTGTTACCATAAAAATGGGTGTTTTATAAGGACCCTAGAAATCAATATGAGTCAAATAAAAACAAGTACTTCTTTTTATACTACTTGAAGGAAAACCAGACCTAACAAGCTTAGAACAAGGGAAAAATGAGAAATTAGAGATTGTACACATACTGTCTTTGTTCATATCAAAGATTTTTGCAAGAACTATAAAATATACATGACCTAATGTTTGATGCCACAACTCCATGTTAGAAAGTACTCTAGGAACAACAAATGTAGACTCCTCTTTACCGACCTCCTTCACCTTTACACTCTAAATTTCTCAGAAAACATAAAAATGAAGAAAGAAGGTGCCTGAACTACCTAGTTCCTTTGTATTTTACTTACGTAAAATAGGTTATGCTTGAATGCAGGTAGGCAAAATATATTTGTAAAAACATTGTTAGCTGACAAATTATAATTACCCATAAGAGTCATTCAAGTAGTGTTACCACTAGGAGTATCAAGTTGTGTCATAGACCCCTTAGACATCATATCCAAGTTAGAGACTACATGATGTGTAGCACTAGTATCTACAATCCAAATTGTGTTATTTTAAGAAACAATAAATGATTTACCTGCAGTATTAACATCATTGCAACCAAACATAGGCTGATTTGACTTTTCCTAGAACATTGTGAGGATGTGATCATATTTGTCTTTTATAAATGTACATCCTCGAAGTAGTTGTTTGACATCTTTCTCAGCTTGGCTTAATGATGTAAATCTTTACCCATTCAGTTGTATAATTACCACCATTACCTATTTGAGACTCATAAACCTTTCTCCCCCACTCAGAAATCTGTACATTTGTTTTAAGAGCATAAGAGAAATAAGCCTGGGGTACTGAAGACTTACCATACTGACCAGACTCACTACCCTGAACCTTTCTTTTAGACTTGAAGTCAGGTGGATACCCAACAGTTTTGTAGCAGAACTCCTTGATGTGGCCTATACACTTGTAGAAATCACAATTTGCACAGAATTCTTCTTAAACTTTTGCTCACCCCTGAACAACTAGTTGTTCTCACCCCTGAGCTACTACTAGTTGTCCCTTGCGAAACAGTCCGATTTTTCCTCTAAAAAAATGACTCAACCCACCTGCAGCCACCCTTTTTCGGTTTCTGGTATACAAGCATCTGGTTTATAAGGTGCATTCTACCAACATTGCTGGGATATATTGGGTAACAATATTTTCAAAATGGTACAAGATTTTTTGATATGTAATTCTCTTTCAAAATCCATTACTCACACTAATTTGGTCGTTTTACCTAAGAAGGAACAAACTCGTTCTCTTTGTGTCTTAAGACCAATTAGTTTGAGTAAAATCATTAATAAGATTCTATCTGTGGTTATTCATGACATAATTGAAATTTAATCACCTAAATTGATCACCCACAATCAATCAGTTTTTGTTAAAGGTAGAAGCATCATAGAAAATGTGCTATTCACACAAGAGATTTTTACTAACATCAGAAAGAGGGGTAAATCATCAAATGTGGTCATAAATCTTGATATGGCAAAGTCATATGATACATTATCTTGTTTTCTTCTGATGAAAGTTTTAAGAAACATGGGGTGTTCAGAATTGTTTGCTGATTTGTTTTGGAAATTGATTTCCAAAAACCGGTATTCAATCTTGATCAATGGCCAAACACATGGTTTCTTAATTACACTAGGACAGTGAAACAAGGAGACCCTCTATCTCTGTCTCTCTTTATATTATTAGCAAAACTGCTTTCAAGGGCCCTAAATACGTTGTTTGAGGATGATCAATTTGTGGGATATGGTTTACCAAAATGGAGTGCTAAGCTTAATAAAACTCTCATTGATGCTCAAGTTGATGCCACGGTCAGTGATAGTCATATTGAAGGAGAAAAATTTTGAGGTGATCTTCATGTTCATCTCAATGCTAAAAAATCTAATTCAAACAGGTTGGAAGTTGGTGAAAAGGATGATGAAGGAACAATTAAAGATTTACGGATAGGGGCTGAAAAGAGAGATGTTCAAGATCAAAATTTGGTGCCGCAAAAATCTGTCCAGTGTCTGGCAGTGTTAGACGACTACTCTTCTCCCAATCAACAAAGTTGTATTTCAGCTGAGTGTGTTGAATTTGAAGAGAAACTCTTTGTGGGTACATATAAATCAAACGATGCAGAATTTTCTCAAAAAATTAACAAGATAAAAGAGAAGGGAGTTGTTGCTGAAAATTCAAGTATGAGGCAAGATGATAAGCATACTGTTGAGAAACTTCACGATGCTATACAGACGCCAAAATCTGATGTGCAACTTGAGAATTGTGCAATTGATGGACAAAAATTTGAAGGATCAAAAATAGGTGATTTGCAACCTTTTGAACCTGTCGATTTGCAGGTTGAAATTTCCTGTCGTGATTAGAATGCAACTGGGAATCGTAACACAATTGCACAAAAAAAATCAATTTCTATGTGTATTAGTCCCTCGGCAAGTCGAAGTAAATCTCAACGTCTTGAAAATAAGCAATAGCTAACTACTAATCTAGTAGCGTAATCTAATGAACCAAATGACATTGTTTGTACAAATCCGTTTGAAGCACTTGAGGTGGAGAAATAATTATAGTTAGTTTATTCTAATCCCAAGAATTAGCAAACTTAATTTCGAGCAGATCTTGATAATAATATACAATTAGTTAGCACATCAATTGGAGTATGTAGCATGCAGACATAAATAACGAATGAGTCCTACATATATCTCTAATCGTGAAGTATCTAAGATTAGTGAAGAAAGTGAGGCTGCCATGTCGCTCAAACCCAATTCAACGATGTAACGACCTGTTTAGTCGTTTTGAGCAGCAGATTTTATTTCTGGAAAAACTGTGTGAGTCGACGGAACCCACGACGGACCGTCATGGGCACGACGGGCCGTCGAGGGGGTCTCGTTCCAAAAGACTTAGACTTCTGAAATTTGGGTACTGAAATCGACTCTCTGAACTTGG
>NC_028642.1:37725673-37732934 GCF_001406875.1 Solanum pennellii | reverse complement strand
AGTTTAAGTCTTCCGCATTGCTTTATGTTGATATTAAATTGAAATGTTAAGGTTTAGATTGATTGGTTCGCTCACATAGGAGGGTAAATGTGGGTGCCAGTCGCGGCTCGGTTTTGGGTCGTGACAAACGATCAAGTCACCCATGGTCACATTGAATACCTTAGCTCATGAGGTCTCGAAAGAAAAGCAAAGGTAGATGAGTACTCCTAGGTGGGATTATATAGTTGATGAAAAGAGCATATTTCACCTCCGCTTTTGAATAGAAAACTAATTCCACAAGCTTTGGAATTTTTACCTAAAAGTATAGTTGCAAAGAAGGAGGAACAAAAGGCCTTAACATCAGAATTTAGTCCAACTAGGGTTATGATCGTGATTTGGGCAATGACCCTTTTGATGAGATGAGGAATAAAATATGTTGGATATATGCTTTGACAAAGTGGCTAGGGATGGATATATCTCACCTCGGCATCAAAGAAGTGGAAGCAACAAAATAAAAAAGAAGACACATGGAAGGCAACACAGTTGGGATAGTAAACTAACAGGAGAGTTTGTTACAAGGCACCTACCAATACGACTGGCAAAGCAGAACCATATGACAGTGTCAATGACTTCAACAAGATCCACTACATCCAAGAAGAAATGATGAACTATCAAGTTTTGTTGGATGGATTTGAAGAATAAGACAAGATGAAAATACTTCAGGTCACTTTAGATGGGCTATCTATCATTTTTAATTCACACATTTGTAAAAATAATTTTGAGGTTGATATCTCACTTTCTTCTTGGATTTTATATTTGTGTATTTTTCAAGTATTCTCATTTGTAATATCATCATAGAGTGTATTTAAAAATTTGTGATGATAATAAAATATCTAGTTCTCTCTAGCTCTTTTTTTTCATGTTTGTTAATTAGTAAAGGTTTGTTGCCTCATTAGGATTTAAAAGGTAAGGCCAATCCCACCCCTTGCATGTACTTATTTATATTGAGGTTTTTTATTTTTTTAAAAAAAACTACTAGACGCTTTGTCTAGTGGTATAAATTGACAAAAAAGAAAAAAATGTGCAGGGGCTGCTGAGAAAGAATTGGTGGAGGAATGCGTTGGTATGTCTGGAGGTCATTTTCCTTTAAAATACCTTGGTCCTCGTATCACCCACTCCAAAAAAAGGAAAGAACACTACAAAGAGCTTATAAAGAAGGTGAGGCAAAATTTCAATCTTTGAAAGGAAATATATTGTCATATGGAGGAAAAGAGGTTCTAATCACTAGTGTGGTACAAAGTGTTCTAATTCATGTCTTATCAGCTATAGTTCCTCCTATATGTGTGATTAAGGAAATTCATAGGATTTTTGGAATAAAAATTTGGAGTAATAAAATTACAGGTAAGAGTAAACACTAGCCTACATGGGAGAAATTGTATTTACCTAAAAAGGAAGGAGGATTGGGTTTTAGATCCATGTTTGATGTTTCTAAAGAAATGTATGCAAAATTATGGTGGAGATTCTTGACTCAAAATACCACCTTACGGGCTAATTTTATGTGGAACAAATACTGTAAGAAGCATATTCCAACTTTGGCTGAATGGAAAGGTTGATCTCAACTATGGAAAAATGTGTTACACAATAGGGAGTGCATTGAAAAATTTCAACGGTGGAACCTAATCGTGGGACTTCTTCTGTTTGGTATGATAATTGGACCCAACTTGGGCCTCTTTGCACATATCAAACTGAAGTACAAACTTGTCACTCAATGACGAAGATTGATTTTTTCCTAAAGGAAACAGGGTGGGATTATGATAGTATGCATGATCATTGGCTTTGGTAAATATGCTAAATGGAGGGCGCGAAATACCTTGGAATGTAACAATGGATGTCTATTCATCACCATATTAAGAAACTCTATGTTAGTAAGAGTACAAAACTCCTTAAGGGAGGGAATACTCTAGCTGATTTTTTTTGCTAACTTGGTTTCTCCTTTTGCAGGTTTATATGAATTTAGATCTTTTCAAGAGGTTCCAAATATAATCAAAAGAACTATACATCTGAGGATAAAGCAGTCAAATACAACATGGTACTCATAAATTTAACCATTTTCAGGAAGTCCCAAGTGAAGGAAGCAGAATCATCAATTTAGATAAACACAACATTCAATAGTTATATTGAGACAAATAAGTATGACTCAATAAAGTAATCTTTATTGTATCAAGTCTCAATTCCATATGAAGTTTTACATGAATCATAGATTGAGTACGCTGCTAACGTACCTCAAGATGTCTCAATTAGTTTCTGGTTGTCAATATATCATGCACCTGGTGAGAGCATTGAGGTGTTACATATGATATAAAATAAGGACTTTAGGGGGCTAAAATAGCATATTTAATTTATAATTATTTTAAATTTCATATACTGCTCATTCATGCAATGGAAACTACTGAATGATCATTAGAGGAGAAACAACAATTGAACGATGAATTAAAGGTACTATTTTCTTACACAAGTGATGTGGAGTGTATCAACATAACCTCACAAAAATCAATTAGTAATATTTTTGTGGATATGGGTTGTGGTTGTTGTATTAAATGTATTTGATTCAATCCACCAAATTCAAATTGATTAAAGGAAAACTAATTTTACTCGAGATTTCTTCTACGATATCCAGATTCTAAGTTCCACAGTTCACTAAGATCATTTTTGATAGCAAACCTCATTCAAGTATTGAAAGAGAGAGAGTAGAGAAAGTACACCTGAGAAGATGAAGTTGAAGTTCACCTCGTGGTTGCAAAACTTTGCGCAAAAACTGGATTAGCTGAAAATGAAGCTCGACACCATCTCTGATGCCAACACCTCTATGCCTCTTCTTCATCTTCCTCCATTTTAATGAAATTAATGCTCATATATTGGTTTGTCTCTTTAGGTTTTGACTTTTCTTTCTGTTTATTTCCAACATTGGGCCAGTTTTGGGCCTAATTATTTTTTAAATGAAAATAAATAGGCTATAAGCCTGAAACTTTTGGTTAAAAAAATCTCTTTAGAAAGAAAATACCCTCAACATACTCAAAGCCTTTTCTCTTGACTCATTTATTCTTGGTTTTAATCCTCCTCCAAAAATCATTATTGTCACCCTAACTTCAACCAATACCACTACACATTCCTCTGCCACTCAATCACAATCAGAAATGTTGAGTTCAACCCAGTTTTTTGATCTTCATCATCTGTCTCAAACTATGAGAGGTTTTACTACACACAACTTTGCAACTGCATAAAGTCTAGTACAATACCTGGCATTAAGGAAGCTAGCCCAAAAGGATGGGATAGTTCTGTACCTCCACTATCTTTTAACCGCTAGAGTGGTACTAATATCATCAAAGCTTCTAATTAATATGCCCCATCCATCTTATGGAAGCTACATTTATTTTCAAGTACGCTAATGATGTTTGTTTTTGTTCCTAGAAGATCACCAAAAATTTAGAGATCTACTTCTCAATCAACTCTAAAGTGCCTTTAGTGGGGCTTAGGGCAGGGAGTGTGTAAATTGGATGGGATCACTAATATTACAACGCCATAATATGTATTATGGTGTTAGTTGTAAATTTAAAAAGATAAACCTCATATCTATGACGTCATTATTATAAACAATTTTAATTAGAATTTTGATATTCATTTATAATTTATTTTCTCGAATTGAGCGCAAGACATGATTGGTCAATAGAAAACTTCTCCATTATTAAGCATTTTCATCACCACAAATTTTATGTGAAATGAACTTTTATCTCCAAATAAAGCTTTAATTGATGAGGAATGGAGCTTCAAGTTTTCTTTTCCAAATAACAACAGATATATAATCAAAATTTTAAATTAGCCCAACAAGAGCTTCTACAGAATCAAAAAGGAAACAAAAAATAAAAAACATAAATAAGTAAACAAATTAATAAAAAGAAAACACTCGATCTGCATAATTGGAAAGTTTCAGTTAGTTCTTCGTCTATTCTCTTCTCAACTAACGCTTCAACAATGGTGTGTTTGGTGCTATTATTCCAAGCCAAAGAATATTGGTCGATTTATGGGTGTTGAGACACCCCAAATCTTGCACGGATTTTCTTTTCAACTTGCAAGAGTTCTATCAACCTGATGCTCAAGGATTTCCTTTACCATTCACGTCTGATCTCCCATGTACTTCACTGAAGTATCTCTATCTGTTGTGTTTTTTCTTTACATTGGTATTAACTTTTCTAATTCTTAATGGGTTGAACCCCAATGGGTTTGACACCACCATTAAATCTTTTAATAAGTTAATACTGAATAATGAGAACTTGTTATGCTTCTCTTTCTATGCTTATATCAATTCGATTGGAGTGGACTAATTTC
The DNA here is from genome assembly GCF_001406875.1 of Solanum pennellii. Classification (NCBI taxonomy): domain Eukaryota; kingdom Viridiplantae; phylum Streptophyta; class Magnoliopsida; order Solanales; family Solanaceae; genus Solanum; species Solanum pennellii. The sequence goes on along the minus strand of NC_028642.1, from coordinate 37,728,572 downwards.
CACAAGAAGCTAATGCCTTGATTTGGTACCATTGGATGCCCCAAGCTCTCACAAGGCGTAGGTACAAAATTTATTGAATTTACTTCAAACACTAGCTTAGCTATTTAGAAATATTACAAAATCTTGCACGAATCTGATTATAATCTGAAGAATATTTAATGTTTTGTGTTGTTAGGTGTCTCTTTATTCCTTTGTGTTTTTTGTTATGTATGACGTTCCTTGTTTATCTAGATTGAGTAATTTTTTTTCCCTCAATTGGAGTATCTTAAAAACAGTTTATCAAAAAAATTACCCGCAAAACAGAAAATTGAATTCGTAAAAAAATCAGCAAGAGCATTTTCCTCCCTAAGGGAATGCTTTACTCTTGCTGAAACACTTCTTCATAATATCCTGATGGTACTAACTTCCAATGCCACATTCAAGGGTACATCTCAGTCGACCTCAATTATATGAACCATAGCTAGTGAGTTTGTCTCAATAATAAGATTAGTAATACCATGCTCACTACAATATGAAAAGTTTTCCCTTATAGCTCTAGCTTCTGCCACCAAGATTGTAGTATCCTAAATCTTGAAACCCTTAGCAACCACCAGATTTTATACTCAAACTTAGGCTTATATTGTTCCAATGCTGATAGAATATAAGGCCAAGAATTTCTGCTTCAGTTTAATTTAAATCTTACATACATGAACTTTAAACTGTATCAATAATACCTGATATCACTCTATCATCAAACAAAAATACCTCCATGCATTTCTCCTTTTCCACAAAAACCACACAATGATATTAGGAATAGCATAGGATCTAGGATTCTTGATGCATACCTAAAATAATTTCATATTCTATTAGCTACTTCTACATTAAGAAAAAGATGCTCAATTGTCTCTTTTATAGGAATAACACAACATCTACAATCACTTGAAAACCAAGTTCTCCTCTTTAAGGATGAGATTTTATCTATGCATTAAAAATGCCACAAAGATCTTTCCAAATAAAGTCCTCCTCATTAAGAATGAGATTTTGAATGGAATACCTTTTATCCATAACTTTATATGTTTTCAATTTTGTCTTTCTTGTTTCTCAAAAGTCCCCAAAACTGATTTTACTGTGAATTTACCATTACTAATTTCAGTCCATCAAGATTTATCAACTTTATTACTAAGATACGCAGGGTGCAGATTTTCCTGAACATGGTCCACCACATATTCCAGCACAAAACCTCTTATCACTGTATAGTCCCATCCTTCCTTTAAAAATTCACCAGTATCTTTCATAGGATAACAAATGTGCATATCTGAATCATGTATATGTAGGGGGACCTAAGAGAGTTAATTATTCATATTTATTGATTTTACTTTAAATTATTGCATTTTCCGAAGGAGATTGAGAATAACTCAAAGGACAAAAGTAAGAAATAGTGTTCAGTTTATTCCTGTTGTGCATTACCTCAACCATTCACTATTATTAAATTGGAAAGAGTAATATATGTGATTTTACTAATAGTATACTTGTATATTTCACATACACGCGCAAAACGCATGTCCAAACACTAATTATACTAAAAGGTTTGAAGAATATACGTAGAAGTGTTTTTAAGCCGTGAAATTTTGATTCTTAACCACTTACAAAATGAATAAAAAAAATAAATAGTTCTTTTCAGATCTCTTATCATATATAATTATAAGTGGGAAGCTCCTTAAAAGTTGAATTACCATTTTGTCCTTATTTTATTCCTAAATTAAATTAAATATTAATATATAATTAATTTAATATTAAATAATCATATTTAAATACATGCATCTAGACCCAATGGTTTAAATTCTAATTATTTACATACTGACTAATAATTATATTATATTATACTAAATACTAAAAATAAGAAGGTGTAAAGTAAAACTTTGAAAGACAAAAATATTTTATAGAAAATTGTTAGGAATTACTTTTTTTTTTAAAAATAAAAATTATCTATTGTTAGTATTAATAAATGTATTGAATTATTAGTAAAAACACTCACCTTTCCCTCTACCCCATGTCTAAGATCATTTAACTTCTAAAAATTAACTTAAACAACTCTTCACCTTTTCATCTTATCCAATGAATCTTTAGCTATATATGTATCATGAAAAAATAATTTTTCTTTACCACTTGCCTCGTGTTGATGTGAATCATCAAACAATTTTCAGGTACTTTTTTTTGTTTTGAAATATTAATATTTGTTGATCTTCATTAGAATGATATTTTGTATCATAAATTTTATCTTTATCATTTTAGATTGTTTTTTTGTTACGGGAGAAAAAAAAACTCTACTCCTTGTGTATTTCTTTTTACTATATATATTGTTATAATAAAAATCTTAAGAAGGATATGAGTGTTGTATATATTCTTATCTGTTTAATTTTTTTGTATTCTTTACCGATTATACTTCTTTAATATAATCTTCTATGGAATTATGAATGTTATAAGTCTATTTTTATTAGTGCTGAAATTAATATTTTATGACATTTAGATTCGTTTTTAAATGAATTTTTATAATATTTATTTACTTTTGTCTTTCCTTACTAATATAGTTTCTCTAAGTAGCTACATATTTGTGTACTTACTAATATGGAGGGTAATGAGAGATTATTAACGATAAGTCATATAGATATATTAATATTATTAGATGCTATAGTAATATAATTATTTTTCCATATTTCTTGCTTGATGGTCAATGTAATATTCGATTATTACGAATTTTATTTAATTAATGAAATATAAATTAGTAAAACTAGTTTTTCTAATATCGACATTATATAATAATTCAACTTTATAATAATTATATGGGACAAACATGCAACACACGTTTCCGAAACTAGTATATATATATATATATATATATATATATATATATATATATATA
>NC_028642.1:37651268-37722560 GCF_001406875.1 Solanum pennellii | reverse complement strand
TATATATATATATATATAAATTGCTTTTAATTTAAAGATTTAGAAAATTAACAAAAACTTTATAAACTATGAGGATGTAAAAGTTATCAAATAAAAATAAAAACCATATCAAACAAACCGAATTATTTTCTATTTCAAAACACAATATCCATGTTTTGCTATCATATAAGAACTATTAAAGTTGCATTAATAATATGAATATGCAACATAATTTATATTCTTGCTTTCTTGGTTGGTGCAAGTTATTCATTCTACTAAGTTTTTAATAAATAAACTAGTATATCATAATTCCTTGTTGAATCTGTTGGACACATACAACTACCTCTCCACTGTCATCCAATATGTTTCCTTAAATCTTCCATCCCCTACTGGTTCCTACAAATTTAGAGAAACAACATTCAATATATTCCTCTGAGTTTAAATGAAGAAGTGCGGATTTCACATCAACTTGGTTGAGATTGAAGTCTGTAAGTTATTGAATAGATTTACTAATATATATACCATTCGATGACTAGTTTGATAATAAAGATTATTCGTCACAAGCCATATCCTCTGTGTTATCAAATCCATCTAGAGATCATAATGTTAATAGTCAATTTCATACAAGATATTTGAAAAAAAAATTAAGTATTCCTTCAAATCTGACACAATAAAAAAATGTCTTACCGCGACATTTTCGTTTCTCTTGAGAAATTCCCGATTATCCAACAGTTTTTCCAGGTAAGAAGAATATAAAAATGATCATTCCGATCTTCATTCAACTAACAAATTGGTGCCATTTTGTGTATGTGTGTGTATTGGAGGAGGGTGAGTCAAGTATTAAGCTTTAAGTTTTTTTGGAGTCTCTTGACCTAATGAAAACAGATGTTAAAAAATGCATGCTTGCGATAGGCTCACTTTGGATCGCTGAATCTGTTCCGTAGCACCCAAAAGATACTGCTTGTATGCATCAGTTTCTTCGACTGTATTGATATTTTCTACTTTTGGTTTATAAGAGCTGACCGATCCAAGGAAACAAATCGTTATAAAAGAGGACATTTTTAGAATATTTAAAAATAGAGTGAAGAAATCTTCAACCTTATTTTCTCATGTGCTTAGTGTTTGTTTGAGGTCATTGAGCTTCTCCATATGAGCGTATTATGAAAATACATTTAATAAAATATCAAGTTACGAGTTTTTACTAATGATAAATATAGGCTTATAACTACTGACCGAAGGTGATCCCCCTTCTAAATATTGCCCTATTAGAGCGATAATCCTAAGAGTTTGTAAGTATACACAATCGAACTAATGTTGAAACATCAAGCCTTACCTTAAAACTAAATCACATTTTCCAATCATCAGCATCGTAAAAATATCTAGCAAAAATAACAAAAAATATTCTATCATGTAGAAAGTACCACAGAACAAAGAAATTAATCAGAAGAAAAGAACTCGAGAAAAGTAAGTGTGTCATACATAGCAATATTTTCATTCATTTCTCGTTTAGATTTTGTTGCGCGAGACTCTGCATCAAATGCTGCAAAATAAAAGTCAAGGTCAGATGAAACTCCAAACATCAGTAAAAGATGTGCAAAATTTAGTACCTCTTCATTTGGATTTGGAGTGGATCTTCAACAAAAAAAAAACATTTGTGTTTGTCACTTGAATGAAATTGGCAAAGTCTAATTCATGAATTTGACATATTGAAATAATCATACCATTGCATTGATCACGATATCCTCAAAATTGAGCAATCAAAAGAAATTATATCACATTTTGTATCATAAACAGAACATATAACATTCAAACATAAAAAGGAAAATCATTCTAGAAATTTCATCAACATTTCTCGGCTAGAATAGTTGATCACTTCACACGTTGGAGAAAACATTAGCAGTGCAATATGTGTATCATAAAAAAATCCCAACTCACTCATTTGACTTCTTAACAATGATATCCTTGCAATTTGAGTAGAACTGTTGACAGGATGTTGGATCCTCAATATTGTACATTACAACCTTATTGCGACCCGTGAAATTAAATGATGCAAAATAGCTCAAATACTTTAATGCAATAACATTCCATTTTAAAGTTAAAGACGTCAGTATGTTACCATCTAATATACAATCAGATAATTCTTTTTTTGAAATGAAAACAGATTTCATTGCTAATCTTGAGTCAAAATTAGTGTTTTTCTACATATTTACCCAATGGGTGAACAAAAATCTGTGGCGGTAACTTATTGACTGGAATATAACAATAACTCCTAAGCTCCTTTTTTATATATAACGGAAAAGTGCTTAAAATACCCTCGAAGTATTGAAAATGGAGCAAAACTACACTCCATCCACCTATTTGCTCCAAAATGCCCTTCAATCAACAATGTTATCTTTCCTCTTTGAATAGAAATGTTTACGAGATTCTGGATCATCCATTTTCTTCGTTACAACCTTATTGTGGCCCATGAAATTAAATGATGTAAATTACTAGACAATTGGATCTTAGATGCAATGTTGTTCTTCAATGAACTGATGAAAAATAGAGACCAACAGAAAGAAAAAGGAAAAAAAATAACTCAAAGAATTTAATATAAGTCTTAAGTTAATGTAGTTAATATGTTAAAATCTAATAGACAATCAGATTAATATTATTTGAGAAGAAAACGACTTTCAGTGTTAATCTTAAGTCAAAATTAGTGTTTTTCTACATATTTCACACAATTGATGAACAAAATTACGTGGGCGTAACTTGTTGAGCGAAAAATAACAATAACTCCTAAGTTTCTTCTTTCATATAAGTATATTAGACAAGTCCTACTTATCACTTCTCCTAGAATTTTAAAGGCAAAATAATATAATTTTACTGTATAGAAAAATTTATATTTTGATATCCCAAGTTAAGTACAAGGTGCATAGGAAAATTACATTTAACATAATTAAAATAATACTCCCTCTCTTCTACAATATCAACTCCTATTATTTAGTTTGACTAAGTCCGCAGTATGTCTATATTTTAGCTTTCAATTGATAGTTATTTTCTTTTTACTCGTGATAGTTTTGCGATTGTGTAGTATTGCATAAATGTGTTCCTAATGTTTAGGTGAGTTGGTCTAGTAGAGTTACATTAGTGGTTTAGTGGAATATGATTCCATTAAATGTAAACTTATATAAGGATACAAAGTCTATTAAATGATATCATCAAGTAATAATCTTTGCAACAAATTTAGTTATCTCTTATTCTTCCTCTAATTTTCTGTTTTTCAACTATTGGTTTTGTCACGCCCGAGCTACCCACAAAACACGGACACGGGACCTATGACCACAATTGATCCCAAGCTAACCTAGCTGGCATGATCTTAAACATACTAAAGATAATAACATGTTGCAGAAGTTATATCATAAGTAAAATGAAAATATAGGGAATACTCATATGCTGTAACTGAGATATATAAAAACTGATGAGTCCAATAGAAAGAAGATATTTACTCAACACTAAGCTCAAACTAACTATGTCTTAAAATAGCCTCTAACTGACTAGAAATGTTGGGACAGGCCCTAGCTAAGTCTAGCAAAATTGAAACTAAAGGACTAAAATACTGAAAAGAAACTCATGATGATTGCCCTTCAAGAATGAGGACTCATTACTGATTCTGCTGAACTCGAGATTGGGAACCGATCTAAGTGTGATCTGGATGTTGTGAACATGAATCTACATCAAGACAAGATGTAGCGTACGTATGCGTCAGTAACTGAAAGGTACTGAGCATGTAGGATAGAGTAAAGCTGAAATAATATATAACTGAACAAGCACAAAAGCAAGTATAATATTCTTAACATGATATACTGAATGCTGAGCTAACTTGATACAATGACCAAATTTATAACATGCTGAGATTGATTACTAACTGAACTGTAAATATGGTCAATGCAATATAGTCTGAAGGAACTGTGGGAGCTACTAATAACCGATAATTAAACCACATGAGCTAAATGTTGTGTATGATGTATACGCTCCATCGAGAGGACCCAATATACCCTGCCAGAGGTATAAAGGCATAATGGCGTTATCACTAAACTGATGCCCACAGAGGGGACTTACAACCTACATTGCTAGTAGTTTTGGGACTATTTGGGTGTGTTATATCCCTAGTCCAACTTGTTGTTATGCTACTCCCAATGATTTAAGTAGTTAACTTATCATGACTGAGTTTTTATAAATATTGGATAGCTCAAACTCAGCATGCAAACTGAGAATGCAACAATTAATATGATTATGATGCATTAATAACTGAGGCATGCATAACTGAATAAATGAAATATCTGACCTAATATGTGTAATTCGAGAACTAAAGAAATACATAGCAAGGGTTATGAAATTCATGCGACAAGCTAAATATTAACATAATAATCTATTTTGGACCATTCTAATATCTAAGAACCCTTCTAACATTCAAGAAACCTGTCTAGTCATGATTTGGGATTCAAGAAACTTACTGAAAACTAGGGATCTAATGGGTGAAAGGAACCCACTAGTGAAATCCCACATACCTAGTGATGAAATCAACAGAGAAATCTTCAGATTTTGGGGCTGGAACTGATGAAACCCTATTGCGTTCTTGAACTAGGGTTCTTGACCTTTTTCTTCTCTCTTGCTTCTAATTTTCTAAGTTTTGATTAATGATTTGACTTAGTCAAGTTTAAGTTATGTTTCTAGGCTTAAATTGACTAAAATATCATGATTTAGGGTTTAAACGATGTATAGGGGTTGAAAGAACTAGGAAAAGACCAAAATACCCCTAAAATATTTATTGTCGGAGCAATCGACGACCTAGATTGACGGTCCGTCATTTGAGTTTGTTCGACATGTCTTTAGTAAAATGGTCATAACATTTTACTCGGAGGTCGGTTTTTAGCAAATTCAGCGGCGTTGGAAAGATGATTCAATTGTCTATCATATATAGGTCATAGGATACCCAATTCATTTTGTTCTAAGAGTTATGACTATTTGAAGTTCAGCCAAACAGCAATTTACCCTTAACTAAATGCTAACGTCACCTACGGCTAGACCTACGGATCGTAGCTCGAACGATGACCGTGCTGGTCCTCCATAGTTCATGTCAGAGGCTAGGTAACAGGAGTCTCAATCCAAGAAAGAACATGGACCGTGGTCTAACTTACGGACCTTAGTTTTGTCTGTGGGTCGACACTTAGTCTATTTTTTTAGTTGAGTTTTGGGAGGGGTTGCAGATGTCAACTACGGACCTACAATACGGGCTGTAGATCAGACTACGGACCGTAGATGGTGACCGTAGATTGTACCTGCAATTTCTGAAAAACTAAAATATCGTCTGTTTTAGATACAGGGCCTTACATGTTTCTCTATTAGTTATCACGCCTTATCCCCGAGACGCGGACACTGGACCTAGGATCACAAGTGATTCCAAGCTAACCCTGATGGCATGATCATGAGCATATAAATATAATTAAAATTAAAAAAATGGGGAATACCCATATACTAAAACTGAGATGTCTGAAAAATAATGAGTTTAATACAAAGAAGATATTAACTCAATAATAAGCTGAAACTAACTATGACTGAAATAGCCTCTAACTGACTATCTAACAAAACTAAAACTAAAGGACTAAAAATACCGAAAAGAAACTCATGAGCATTGTCCTCGGAGAATGAGGATTGGCCACTAATTCTGCTAAACTAGAGATCGAAAATCGATCTAAGAGTGATCAGGATGCTGAAACTTGAACCTACATCACGAGAAGATTTACTGCACATATGCGTCAGTACTTGAAAGGTACTGATCATGTAGGATAGACTACAGTTGAAATAATACAAAATTGAACAGCCCAAAAGGAAGTATAATATTTTGAACATCATATACTAAATGTTGATCTAACTGATGCAATGACCAAATTTATAACATGCTTAGACAGAATACTAACCAAACTGTAAATATGGTCAATTCAATAGAGTTTGAGTGAACTATGGAGCTACTAATAACCGATAATAAAATCAGATGAGCTAAATGTGTTGTTTGATGTAGAGAAAAGACATAAAGTCACTACTGAAGTTGTCCTGAATTTTTAAAAGGACACCTTAACTTTGCAACCTATTATCCACTAAACAATTTTGAATATATATAATTACATTATTGTTCGTCCATCTAACAAGAGTTGTACACTCTCTCAAAGAGAGTGAGCACCCTAAAATAACTAATATAGTTTTATTTTGACAAGTATTTTATTATAAAGTATATTTTCTTATTATTTTTATTATTTTAATTTTTTTTCCATTTTATTTTTCTCTTTCTTTATTCTTTCTTTTCAAAAATTGATTTTCATCTCCATCCATTGAAACTTCTTACTTTCATTGTCATTTTTATCACAACTTCACATTTTTTTATTACTATTAGTTTTACTCTCTTTAGTTGTAACGACCCTTATGATCGTTTAAAGTACTAGAGCTTTTTATTTCATAAAATAATTTCCAAATATTCTAAATGGAAATTTTGGACTATTCTAATTATAACTATGAAATTAGTGGGGTAGTTTTAATAATTATTTAGTTGGTGGTTAAAGAAAATAATTTATTATTTTTATAATTAGTTAGGTTTACAATTTAGGGTAATAAAAGTTAAATTAGATTAATGAGAAGATATTATTATTCCTGTTCCAAAACAACTAATGGCGGCTCTAATCCTCCAAAGGATGAAAAGACGAGATCGGTCACAGGTAACAAATTTCAACTAAAATTATTCCTTGCCAATGTTGATAGTTGCAGAAATATAGTATTAATATCGTTAGTATGATATTATGGGTATAATAAATGGAAGTAAAATTTTAAATTGACAAATTTGGTTATCGTATGCAGTGTCTTTATTATTCTGAATATATTACCAATATTTGTTGTCTAATGAGCGATGATGAGATATAATTGGTTGATAGCAATAGAATTTTTGGAAAAATATTGAATCCATGTATCTGGGAGGCTAAATTAAACTTGCAACTTATTATTTATTGTTCGTGAAATAAAGCTGAGTACGGGCAGTAGTGTACAACCTATTTTCTTTACTGTTATTAATTGTAATTTGGTATAATAAGTAACCATTTTGATTAGATAAAAAAATTAATGTTATGAAAACAAGAATGAGCAAATCCTGTTTTTGGTTTTAGAGCTTTTGGAATTATTTATCGCTAGTAGTAGCATGAGTGTTTATATACTCGTTAATTTACAAATTATATATATTTGATAGATTAGAAGTGTTCGGATGCATCCAAGAGAGGAAAGACATTGGAGAAGTAGTTTGTTCGTCTTCGGTTCTTCAATGGAGGTAGGTTATGGTTTATGCTATTTGATAGTAAACTCTTAATAGTGAATGATATGCATTGAATGATATTGTGAAGTTTTCTATGTACTTGAGAGTGTGATTGTGTGGCTTGGTCGTGTGTTTTGTAATTGGTCTGAAATCTCGAGACCGTGGAATGTATAATCTTAAACCATCTTTATCGAAGTGATACCTTGAATAATGAAAGCTCGATGAAATATTATTAACGAATGGAAAATTGGTGATACTAAATGATAAACTAATAATATTATAGGATCGGAGTGTCACGTTCCGACACAATATTCTTGGATCGGAGTGTCACATTCCGACACGGTATTCTTGGATCGGAGTGTCACGTTCCGACACGGTATTCTTGGATCGGAGTGTCACGTTCCGACACGGTATTCTTGGATCGGAGTGTCACGTTCCGACACGGTATTCTTGGATCGGAGTGTCACGTTCCGACACGATAATATTAAAAGATAAATATGTTGAATTAATGGAAGATACTCAATCTCGAAGTACTCAACGCCCAAAATGGTTTGGTTTGGAGGCATGAGTCCTCATGTGTGATCTTGATACCGTTGACTTAATACGTGCTTACTTTATTGTTATTGACACATTGTTAATGTTGTTTGTTGCTTATCACATGTTAAGTTCTATAGTTGAGTTCATACTATTATTCTTTGTATATTAGTTACTATTTTGAGTTGACCGCTGATACTTACTCAGTACATGTTGCCTCGTACTGAGCCCTACTTGTTTTCTTCTTCTTTTTCATTTTATGAAATGCAGCGAGTGTACCTATGACTTCTGATTTCCCTCAGCTCTAGCCAGCCTCCCGCATATCAAGTTCCAGGGTGAGCTATCCATTCAAACTCGTGTTGGATTCTCTCGGTCATGACATGATGTCCTATACTTTCGGACACATCCCATTTTATTCTTTATTTTAGTGTATTCAATATTCTTAGACTTAGTATTGGAGATTAGATGTCCTTGATGTGATGACTATCAGATTTTGGGATGATAAGTATTAAACTTTAGAAACTTATTTAAATTAGTTGCTTAGTATGTTTTGGAGCTTCCGCGTTATTTATATTATTTATAGTTGAACTATTGGTATATGTTGGGGTTTAGATGTGTTGGTTCTCCCACATAAGGAGGTAAGTGTGGGTGCCACTCACGAATCGTTTTGGGTCGTGACAAAGTTGGTATCAGAGCGTTAGGTTCGTTGATCTCATCACACAAGGACAAGTCTAGTAGAGTCTTGCGGAACAGTAAGGGGACGCCTTTACTTTTCTTCGAGAAGCTATAGGACTTTAGGAAAGCTCATTTTTTTCTTTCATTCGTGCTACTACTTGAATCCAATTGGTATCTAGGTGATACAAATTGGTATTTGAACTTCTTCGTTTTATTTCAAATATGGATCTACTATAGTATTTGAAGTTGAAATAGCAACAACAGAAAGAAAAAAAATGTGTCCTTAGAAATAGATATATTTTCTCGATTACAAAATGTTGTGGTAGTCTCATGTCGAGTGTCGATTAATAAAGATATTACTATGACTTCATAGCGTGAGGGTATATTAGAGAAAGTCATCGATGCTTACTTGGTTATAGTTAGAAAGTGTGTTATTTTTGTTATTGAATTGATCTAAGAAGTAAAACAAATTGTTTGGTTTAGAGAGAGAACAGATTCAATAATGTTTTGCAATTATTCAATGGGTAGAAATATGTGGGCTATTTGGGTACGATATTATGGATAGGTATGATGTGTTCTAGTGAGATATCTAACGGACTTTCACGTTGTGGCAGTCTAGGGTTATGTGGAAACATGTACGTCGATTGTCAAGTATGAATACTAATTACTAAAAGAGTTACCAGTTGTATGACATGGTCAGATAATAAGATTTAGTGTTGCATTCACATTTGAGAAACCAACTAGTTTATTACTACAGGAACTTGGATAGAACATTATTTTTTTAATGGAAAAATTTAGTCGTGGATTTTTGGTACAATATTGATACATTTAGGTTGTGAAATGCATCTTGAGGGTTTTTAATGAGGAGCGGTGATCTTATCATAAGTTTCAAGGGATAGGTTGATACTAGAATGACAAACTTATAGGGGAAGAAAGTCCTAGTGAGTATACTTTGTGTGGATTAAATTGAAGATTTTAGTAAGAAAGTGCATATATAATTTGTTAGTCCCTTCATTTTGATTACTATATCTGAGTTTAAGGTGTCATGTCGAAAAAAAAATTGACTTTGTGGTGATGAAAAGGGCTTACAAAGCATGATGGTAATAGGAGTAAGTGATGGATGGTGAAAGAGATGCAAATTATAGAATAAAAATTATTGGTCAAATGAATTTTGTATGGTGATAAAAACTTGCGACTATCTAAGGTTGAGATTTCTACTATTTAGTGAGTAATGTGGTTGTATGACAAATTTTAGGAGATTTTAGGGCACCACTCGAATTGAATTTAAAGAAGCTAGAGTCATAATGAAAATAAAATAAAAATGGGATGTAGGGTAACCTTTAGAGAGAAGTGAGAGAAAAAATATTTTTCCCCCTCAAATTGTAAGGGGTAAAGGGGTATCTTCAAAGGAGTTGAAAATTGAATTTAGTGACGCGTGATTCCTCCTGTTTTTCTCTAGTTATGATAATAGTGTCAAATGTTCATCATATTGGTCAAAAATGATTGGAAAAGACTTGAGAAAAGAGTGTATATACATTCAACTCGAATGTGACGATAAGTTTTTTTTGTGATTTTGAGTTTAGTAATGAGTACTATTAAGTTTTTAGCAAAGGATATGGTAAAATCTATGAATAGGCGATCAATGATAAGTTAAGATACATGAATTCCTAAAAATCTTCAAGGTATGAGCTAATGTTGATAGATAAGGGAATTTGGTTATATGATTGAAATCACAGTTCACGTTCCTTATTTTAAGTCGACATTCATGGTAGTATTAGTCAAGATATGAATTATTAAGGTAATAAATGATTAATCGTGTGGTGTATTGGGTAATTGGAAGAATATGTGCGTGTTTTGAGTCGTAAAGTCTGTTACTTTGATTGTTAAAGGAGATAAGGAAGAGTTTTCTTCGGAGTTTTGATTTAGAGTGTGAAGTAAAACGTCATGATTTGTTGGTAAAAGAATGAGATCGGTAAGCGAGTTAGAGAGAAAAAAGTCTGATATATTGAAGGGCTGAGATATTTAAAATTATGCACCATGAGAAGATTAGAGAAAAGTAAAAGGAATAAGACCTCTCGTATAAAACCCTTGGGGTGAAGTTGAATGTTGTACTAATTATATTTTATTTTTATTTTCTATGAGTTTTGATATGACTGTGAGGTGTGAACTAGTTTAGTAGAGAATTACTACGAATTTGTCATCGACTTTTATGAAGATTGAATTTTGATTTGGGTGACAAACAATGAGGTATGAAAAATTTAAAATATTACGTGGGGTTAGATTGTATAAATTGAGATAGATGAGTTAAGAATGATGCACGAGGTGAGATATAAATCTACATGGTTATTAGAAATTTAGAGTTGAATTAATACTACTCTATTGATGGGTTTCATAGAATGTTATGATGTGATCCATAGATATTTGATGGTGAATAGAGGTTATGAGCTTATAGTATACACAATATTTTGAGTGATAAAATTTTTTTCCTAAGTGTTGGCATGAGGTATGCGATGACTTAAAATGGTATCTAAAGCACGATATATGGATGTAGTGTGCAGTTGACTTTGAGTGTGATTTAATAGTTTTATCTCGATGAAAAGGTACTATCAAGTTTGAAATTGGTGCTATTACCTTGTTGAGCCACATATTTTTCATGAAATGCTTAAATATAAAGAGAGATAGACATAGTTTGAACATGTATTTTATAAGAATACTTTGATACAGATGATGGGTTGGAATGATTGATGTGGTTATGATGTTCTGTGAGTGTTCAAGTGTTGACTTTAGTGGATGTGCGGTTCGATAAATCAAGTGCGTGCACAATTATAAAGGGACTAAATTGGTGATTGTGGGTATTTAGAAAATCAAAAAGACAGAGTTAGTTGAATAAAAATGTTTGATATGGACACTATGGAAGGAGTATTTAGAGTTATTCCACCTCGGTTATTTTCGATATGACATATTTAGTGTTGTCCTGGTGGTTGTGTCAAGGTCTAGTTGGAGAATTGATCAGTTGAAGAGTCCATTGGTTGAAATAGTTTTGTTGTTATTTGAGTTTATATACAACAACAATTATCACTAGAGTAGTGAGATAGACCCATTTGAGGCATTGTATGTGAAGAGGTGCAAATCTTCAATTGGTGGGTTTGATAATTTTGATAAGACCTTGGGTACTAATATTTTGAATGAATTGTTGAGACAACTCTCCTATCTTACCATCACCTTACTTTGATCGTTCGAGGACGAACGATGGGTAAATTGGTATCTACTGTAACGACCCTTATGATCGTTTAAAGTACTAGAGCTTTTTATTTAATAAAATAATTTCCAAATATTCTTAATGGAAATTTTGGACTATTCTAATTATAACTATGAAATTAGTGGGGTAGTTTTAATAATTATTTAGTTGGTGGTTAAAGAAAATAATTTATTATTTTTATAATTAGTTAGGTATACAATTTAGGGTAATAAAAGTTAAATTAGATTAATGAGAAGATATTATTATTCCTGTTCCAAAACAACTAATGGCGGCTCTAATCCTCCAAAGGATGAAAAGACGAGATCGGTCATAGGTAACAAATTTCAACTAAAATTATTCCTTGCCAATGTTGATAGTTGCAGAAATATAGCATTAATATCGTTAGTATGATATTATGGGTATAATAAATGGAAGTAAAATTTTAAATTGACAAATTTGGTTATCGTATGCAGTGTCTTTATTATTATGAATATATTACCAATAATTGTTGTCTAATGAGCGATGATGAGATATAATTGGTTGATAGCAATAGAATTTTTGGAAAAAATATTGAATCCATGTATCTGGGAGGCTAAATTAAACTTGCAACTTTTTATTTATTGTTCGTGGAATAAAGCTGAGTACGGGCAGCAGTGTACAACCTATTTTCTTTACTGTTATTAATTGTAATTTGGTATAATAAGTAACCTTTATGATTAGATAAAAAAAATTAATGTTATGAAAACAAGAATGAGCAAATCCTGTTTTTGGTTTTAGAGCTTTTGGAATTATTTATCGCTAGTAGTAGCATGAGTGTTTATATACTCGTTAATTTACAAATTATATATATTTGATAGATTAGAAGTGTTCGGATGCATCCAAGAGAGGAAAGACATTGGAGAAGTAGTTTGTTCGTCTTCGGTTCTTCGATGGAGGTAGGTTATGGTTTATGCTATTTGATAGTTAACTCTTAATAGTGAATGATATGCATTGAATGATATTGTGAAGTTTTCTATGTACTTGATTGTGTGATTGTGTGGCTTGGTCGTGTGTTTTGTAATTGGTCTGAAATCCCGAGACCGTGGAATGTATAATCTTAAACCATCTTTATCGAAGTGATACCTTGAATAATGAAAGCTCGATGAAATATTATTAACGAATGGAAAAGTGGTGATACTAAATGATAAACTAATAATATTATAGGATCGGAGTGTCACGTTCCGACACAATATTCTTGGATCGAAGTGTCACGTTCTGACACGGTATTCTTGGATCGGAGTGTCACGTTCCGACACAATAATATTAAAGGATAAATATTTTGAATTAATGGAAGATACTCAATCTCGAAGAACTCAACTCCCAAAATGGTTTGGTTTGGAGGCATGAGTCCTCATGTGTGATCTTGATACCGTTGACTTAATACGTGCTTACTTTATTGTTATTGACACATTGTTAATGTTGTTTGTTGCTTATTACATGTTAAGTGCTATAGTATAGTTCATACTATTATTCTTTGTATATTAGTTACTATTTTGGGTTGACCGCTGATACTTACTCAGTACATGTTGCCTCGTACTGAGCCCTACTTGTTTTCTTCTTCTTTTTCCTTTTATGAAATGCAGCGAGTGTACCTATGACTTCTGATTTCCCTCAGCTCTAGCCAGCCTCCCGCATATCAAGTTCCAGGGTGAGCTATCCATTCAAGCTCGTGTTGGATTCTCTCGGTCATGACATGATGTCCTATACTTTCGGACCCCATTTTATTCTTTTATTTTAGTGTATTCAATATTCTTAGACTTAGTATTGGAGATTAGATGTCCTTGATGTGATGACTATCAGATTTTGGGATGATAAGTATTAAACTTTAGAAACTTATTTAAATTGGTTGCTTAGTATCTTTTGGAGCTTCCGCGTTATTTATATTATTTATAGTTGAACTATTGGTATATGTTGGGGTTTAGATGTGTTGGTTCGCCCACCTAAGGAGGTAAGTGTGGGTGCCACTCACGAATCATTTTGGGTCGTGACATTAGTTTTAAAATTTTATCTAAATATTTTCTTATATTTCGAACAATTCGATAAACTCATTAGATTTCAAGATGATTGGGAAGTATCATATAATTCTTTTATTCGATTTCAATTAAGTTCTTTCAATTTTTGAGAAATTAATTAATTATTTTAAATTTATAATTTCTAATTTTGAATGTATATGAAAATGAGTAGTTGATAATACCTTAAAAATTTTAAATTTTCTTTAAAAAATAATTAGTTTTGTTATCAATGATTCAATAAAGTCTAAATAATAGTATGAATTTTATAAATAATTGGAACAGAGAAGAAGAACAAAAAAGAAAAGAAAAAAAATGAAGGTGAGTTTCAATTTGACATGGGGTGTTGGAGGATGAAGAAAAAAAAAGAAAATGAAGGGATGAAAATGGGAGGTGGAAAATTTAAGATATATCAAAATTAAAATTCAAAAGTGAGAGAGAGAGAGATAAATAAAGAAAGAAAAAGATAAAGGGAAAATTTTAAATGAAAATTTTTTTTAATTTACACGTGTCATGTAATGATTGGGGTGTGAACTCACTTGCTTGTTAAAATTTGGGGCTGATCGAAAAATTATATAAGAACATGGTTAAAAATATGTTTAGTGGGATAATAGGACAGTCGCAAAGTTATGGTGTCTCGATGAAAATCCAAAACAACTTCAATAGTGACTTTATATATTTTCTCGTTAATGTGTACGCCCCATCTAAAGGACCCAATATACCCTGCTAGAGTTATAAAAGCATGCTGGCATGACCAATAAACTGATGCCCATAGAGGGGATTTACAACCTACTTGGCTAATAGTTTTGGGACTATTTGCGTACCGCTGAACCAATTAAACTAATATTGATGCATTAATAAATGATGCATGTATAACTGAAATGTCTGACTTAACATGTGTAATTCAAGAACCAAAGAAGTACATAGCTAGGGTTTTAGAATTCAGGCGATAAATTGAATAACAACATGGTAATCTGATTTAGATCATTTTATCAGCTAAAGAACCAAACAATTCTAATAGGGAAAAAGGACAAATATACCCCCGAACTATCGTAAATGGTATGAAGATACCCTTCGTCATACTTTAGGGACGTTGGTGCTCCTACCGTCCAAAATCGAGAGCGTATATGCCCTTCATTTTAACGGATGATTAAATAGGGACACGTGGCACAATCTTATCCATCGATCCGATGACAGATCGATAGATAAGATTATGACATGTGTATGTCCGTTAGTATAAAGGGTATATATGTTGTAGTTTTTGGACAACAGGGGCACTAATGTCCCTAAAGTATGATGGAGGGTATCTGCATACCATTTACGATAGTTCGGGGGTATATTTGTCCCTTTTTTCCCATTCTAATATTCAAGAAACACTAGGTCTAGTCAGAGTAAGAGAATCAAGAAACTGACATAAAACTAGGCACCTAATGGGTGAAAGGAACCCACTAGTGAAATCCCACATACCTGGTGATGAATTCCACGGAGAGATCTTTTGATTTCGAGGCTGGTATTGATGGAAACTTGTTGCATACTTGAACTAGGGTTCTTGACCCTTTTTCTCTTCTCTTACTTCTAATTTTGTATGTTTTGATTAATGATTAGACTTAGCTAAGTTCTAGTTACGTTTCAAGACTTAAACTAAATAAAACTTTATGATATATGGTCTAAACGACATTCCTTACGGGTCCAACGAAATAGGAAAAGACAAAAAGACCCCTGAATTAACTGTTGTCGGAGTCATTGACGGAGTCGAGTGACTAACCGTAAGTCAATTGACGGTCCGTGCTGGTCGACCATCATTTGCGAATGAGGATTGAAAGCCCCATTTACGGAGTCGACTGACGGACCATAAGTTGATTGACAGTCCGTATTGGTCGACCGTCGTTCGCGAGTGAAGACTTAAAGTTGACTGGCCTATCGACGGATTCGACTGACGGACAGTAACTCGACTGACTGTTCGTAGTTGGCATTGTCGCTAGCACCTGCAACTTTTGAAAATCTGCATTTTTGGTGTGCTTTGGAAATTGGGTGTTACACAAGTTGTCTTCATCATTTGGTATCAAAGATGTGTTCAAAAGAGAGAAAGAGATGCCACACATCTATTGCGATGACTGATTTACAAGCCATAGGTGGAGTTAAGAAACTCAACCATCAAAATTACAAAACATGGATGACATGTATGACTTCCTAAAATGAAGGTCAAGATCTTTGGGAGGTCGTCAATGGAAATGAAGTCAAACTAGGGGAGGAAGAACCAAATGGCACATTGAGAAAATTGTAGATTAAAGAAGGAAAAACATTATTTGCCCTCAATACCACCATCAAGAAGACTTCTTAGAACATATAGGAGATGCTGGAACAACAAAGGAAACTTGGGACATGTTGGCTGCACTCTTTTCAAAGAAGAACGAGACACGACTACAATTGTCACGACCGAAATACGGACGTGATGGCACTCGTCTCATCCCACCAAGACAAGTCATACTAACCCGATAATTTCGATAAAATGTAGAAATAAAACCAAAGGCTCATAACGATTACTTATACAGAAACAATTAAACTTAATTCAATTCCCAAGACCTGGTAGTCACGTGCACAAGCCTCTAATGTAAATACTAGATTGAAATAAAAATACGAGTCTAACATGAAGTTGTCTTTCAAGTAAAAGCAAAGTCATAAACTGGAGTCGGAAAGTTCGCTGAGATGACAAGCAGCTACCTCACAATACTCCACGAGATGCCTCGAAAACAAAGAGAATGGAAGGTATCACAAAAATCTGGGCTCGTAACCGACACAAATTTGTAGAAGCAAGGGGTGAGTACCAAACCACGCGGTACCCAACAAGCAAACCTCTAAACACAAGTTAAGGGAACAAAATACGGGTACACCTTACACCCTATCTGAACTCCACATTACAAACAGTTAACTGTACCAAACACACAACTCAATAACCACACTCTATTAGTTTACATATTGCCAATAACAACTCAATATTCAACAGTCACAATTTTCACAGAGAAACACTAGCAAGATCAGCAAACCACGTATTCAAGTTTAACAATAATAAAAAATGTGTAATGCCGTGAGATGCAATGTAAAGAATAGTAATGCATGTCTTCCCTAACGATACACATCCGTTGTCTCTCAGTATAGGACCCATGGGGGACATATCTGTCCATGCATCTGTCGCGGCGCACGACATGACCCTAGATAATAGAAACCATCACGGCGCGTGATACGTCCCTCGAAATATAATATCTATCTCGGGGTGCGGTACGACCCTCGAAATGGTACATTCTATGACCACAACCATGTCTTAGATACAGTGCAAATGACATGCTCAAATGAAAATGAGGAGATAACCATTTTGATAACAAAGAGCAATTTACAACAAGGAATATAACACCAACAAATAAGAAACAAGTCTCCAAGTCATTCTCAACACCACACAAGGAAACACAAGAATTTGATACGCTTAACAAGGGTTTAGAAATCTACTTGCCTTAGTCAATCGAATAATCACTCTAGGACTTGACCCTTCCCTTTTCGTTGAACTTCTGAACCAATACAATCTATTCAAATATATATTCACCATAATATTTCGGAACTAAAAACACCCACATTATTAAGTGTTTAACCTTGAACTTAAAATTCACCCAAATGTATAATCAAATTCATAATTCTTGATGTCAACAAACATTTCAACTATCATATTTTCCAAGTTCCAAGTCTAAGCTTAAGACCTTTTTTTTCCCAATACTAATTCTAATAATTCACATACGATATAACACACCAATAATTAATTTTCTATCTTAGTGTAGCAAAACTTGAATTATAGTATGACAACAATAGCAAGGATATTTCTATAAATTTACTATTCTATACTTACCCATCTAGTCAAACGCTTAATTAGTAGAGGTCACAATCCTGGTACATTCTCAACCTTGCAAAAGTACAAATATTTACATATATTTTCTTTTCAAATAACTTCCAACAACCAATTCAAAAATATTTTATTTTTATAGAATTATTAATTCCTATGATAGAGTTTCCTCGTAAATTGTGTGTCATACAACCATTATACTCCAAATGTGCCTATCAAGAACCCATTTTAATACAAATAACAAAATGTTATTCGCATTCAAACATAACCAAAGCTAAACAATAACATATTATATAAGTTATCAATTAATTACTACTCAATCTCTTATAAACCTGCCAACCAAATTTTTTTTTCTTTAAACTCGAGCAGATTTTTTTCCTCAATACCGTGTCTACATCTTTCCTAATAATAATAATATAATATTAATTATAGTAACATTGTTTCTTGTCTTGTACTTCTTCCAAAAATTTCCAGAATTATGCATAATATCATATGAATTATCACTGCCAAATTCCCTTTATCATACTATAACTATACTAACCTAATAATAACACGTTTAATTCTCTTCGGAAGAATTCAATAATATACTCAAATATACCTTTGGAATTACAGTGAATATGACAACTTTTCAATTGAAAATTTCCATTAACATTACCTTTTTGTTCACTGTATTAATGCCTTTTGTCTTTTTCCGTTTTCACTATTCCCACAATAACCTTAATTTGTCCAAAAAGATAATATAAAATATGCAGACCATCCAACATATATATTAATCATATTGAAAGGATGAAAAGCTCGATTACTTTACCTGATTCACAAAGTTTTCTTTTGTTCTTGTTTTTCCCCGCAGTCAGTCCTCTCGATCTCTCAAGGCCACACGTTCTTCTCTTTACCCTTTTCAGTTATGTCCCATATGTTAACTTTAAATAATTTAATTCACTTTAACCCATGGTGTATAGAGTATTATTAAATGATTACTTTAGTCCATTAACTACTAATTAATTAATTCAAGTTACACTAATATTCAATTTTTCCATAAATGACCTTCCGGGTCATTACAACAACTTTTAGAAAGTGAGTTATTGTAGATAGCTCAAAATGATATTAGCGTTGCACAATACTTTCACAAAGTGAAGTCGATATGACGTGAAATTTCAAAGGTGCAACAAAAAACTACAACTGGGGAAACAAGGATAAAAAGAATAATCATTCATGGTTTGATATCTGCTAGAAACTTTGTTACTGAAGTACAGGGATGGAAAGTTCAACCCTTGTTAAGTTTGAGTATATGTGTGCTAGGCAAGAAGCCATGGCTAAGCAAATGGGTGGAATTTCATAAAAAAGTGAGGATGAAGCACTCTATATCAACAAAAGCAGGGGGAACTTAAGTAGTACAATGTAGCTGTAACGAAAAGAATTGACGATAAGGAAAAAATCATCAAGGAGAGGAGAATTATCATCCAATGAGAGCTTCAAAGAACTATTGGGGCAAAAACAAGAGGTTTTAAGGGAAGTGTCATCACTACAGAAAGATGGGACATAAAGCCAAGGTTTGCTGGTTCAATAAAAAGGTTGTTGAGAGCAATTTTGCAGCCACTTTTAGTCAATGTAAAAAAGAATGAAGATGATTGGGATGCTGAAGCATTTTTTGGTGTAGAACAAGAGGAGTTAGCTCTTACAGTAACAACCTCTAAACAAATTGATTATGAGAGTGACTGGATTGTTGACTTAGGGTGATCAAACAATATGAATGGAGACAAGGAGAAGATGCAAAATCTAATCAAGTACAAGGGAAATCATGAGGTGGTGACAACCGATGATACAAAATTATCGATAACTCATATTGGAAAGGCTGTAGTGTCACCAAATAGTAATGTTGATATGATGTTGCTTCAAAATGTTTATTATGTCCAAGGAATGAAGAGAAATCTTCTTTCGGTAGCACAACTAACATCTACGGGTCATTTTATTCTATTTGGCCCGCAAGATGTAAGTATATATAGATAAGACAATGAAGAATAAAATTGCAGACTTATGGCATGTGCGGTTGACGCACATTAGCTTCTGTATACTTAAGTGTCATAATGGAAAAGTCAATGTTGAAGGGTCTTCCAAAACTCCCACTAAGGACAGATGTTTTATGTGTGGACTGCCAATATGGTAAAGCACATCAATTTTCGTACGAGGATTTAAAATATAAGTCCAAGGAACCATTAGAATTAATTCACTCTGATGTATTTGTACCTCTCAAGCCACTCTCTATTGGTGGGATGAAATATATGTAACCTTCATTGATGATTTTTTCAGGTATGTATGGATTTATTTTCTGAAGGAAAAGTCATATACATTTTTTTAAAATTCAAAAAATTTATAAAGGTTGTTGAAACAGAAGGTTGCAAGAAAATTCATTGCCTGCAAACTGCCAATGGTGGGAAATACACATCATATGAATTCTCTAAATTCCTTCTGAAGTATCAAATATGTCGTCAACTGACATGTCAAAATACTCCAAATGGTGTAGGAGAACGAAAGAACAGACAGCTAGAAGAAATCTATCGAAGCTTGCTTCACGCAAAAAATGTTTTGGGACAATTTTGGGCGGAAGCTATGAAAATTGCAGCCTTTGTGATCAATAGAATTTCTCAACAAAGTTTAAGTTTTCTTTCACCTTTTGAGAAGTTTTGGTATATGACACCGTTCATAAGCTATATTTATGTTTTCGGATGTGTATGCTATGTATTTGTACCTAACCATTTACGTAGCCATATGGACAAAAAGGTTGTTAGGTGTAACTTTGTTGCATATGACTGTCAACGAAACGGGTGGCATTTTTTTTACCCATGCACGGGAAAGTGTTACACTTTTCGGAATGTGATATTTGATGAAGCTTCTTCATGGTTTCCTTCAATTAAGGAGATCCTGTCAGATTCAAATGTTCTCAAAGATGTGTTGGACTCGTCTCATGTCCAGCTGAGTTTAGATGAAGCTAACAAAGATATTGCTTAAAAAGGCCTGGCTCAAAATTCTTGGCAAATTGGTGTATATCAACATCAAAGTGAAGCAGACGAGCTAAGTGGAACCAACACCCCCCGTCTCTTAGAAGGTCATCAAGAAACAAAAAGTTTAATCCAAAGTATGCCAATGCTGCCATAGTAGAAGAAGAAGATGAAACAGAACCAGAGGATTTTGAGGAAGCATTCCCTAATTCGACGTGGATTAAAGCTACGAAGGAGGAGATTGATGCGATAGAACTAAATCAAACTTGGGAGCTCGTGGTAAAGCTAAGAGATGTCAAACCTATTTCTTGCAAATATATTTACAAGATAAAGAGTCAAAAAAATGGGTCAATTGAAAGGAACAAAGATCATCTTGCAGCCCGGGGCTTTTCTCAACTATATGGACTAGATTATGATGAAACATTTAGTCCAATGGCTAGGTTTACGACAGTCCCGATCATACTTGTACTTGCTGCCAGTAAGAATTGGAACCTATGACAGATGGACATAAAAAATGTCTTTCTGTACGGAGAGTTGGATCGAGAGATCTACATGTTTCAACTAATGGGATTTCAGAGTCAAAGATCATCCCAAGTATGTATGCAAGATTCGAAAAGCGCTATATGGGTTAAAGAAAGCACCCAGGGCATGGTATGGTAAGATTTTTGAATTTCTTACTCATAGTTGTTATTTTGTAGCACCGGCAGATTCCAGCTTGTTGGTGTTTGGAAAGAAACTAGCCATTGTGCTATTATATGTGGATGATCTAATTCTAACAGGAGACTGTGAAGACCAAATTCTTCTATCACAGTTTGCTTCCAGATTAAGGAACTTGGACAACTCAACCATTTTCTTCGCTTTGAGGTTGATTGTAATGAAGATGAAATTTATTTGCATCAGAAAAGATATTCTAAAGATCTGTTGATGATGTTTGGAATGTTGAATTGAAAACCAATATCAACACCATTGGAGCCAAATGCTAAGATTTGTGCACATGAAGGAATAGACTTAGCGTATGTGACGATGTATCGACAATTGGTAGGTAATATGATTTATTTAAATCAGACTCGACCAGAAATTTCTTTTTAAGTTGGTGTGATGAGTCGGTACATGCATAATCCAAAGAAGCACCCTATGGAGGTTTTTCAACGAATGCTAAGATATGTGAAAAGTAGATTGATTATGGTCTTTTGTACAAGAAAGGTGAAGAATGCAAGTTGGTTGGATATTGTGACTCTTACTATGCAGGGGATCACCCAAGTTTCAAAAACTAGCTATGTGTTTAATTTCGGAGATGGAGTGATTTCATGGAGCAACAAAAGGCAACCAACTATGTCGGTGTCAACAACAGTAGCAGAGTATAGGGCAGCAATAGTTACAGCACAAGAAAGCATGTGGCTTATGCAATTGATTAAGGATTTACACAAACCAGTTGGCTACTCGGCTACCTTGTACAGTGATAATCAATCAGCAATTTGCTTGGCAGAAAATCATGTTTCTCATGATAGGAAGAAACACGTGAAAATACATTACCGCTTCATCAGGGAAATAGTGTTGCAATGAGAGATTGATTTGCAGCATATTAAAACTGAGCAACAAATTACAGACGTGTTCACGAAAGGCTTAAGTTTCCATAAGTTTGAAAGTTTAAGTCAATAACTAGGCATGGTTAAGACCAAAGCTAATGTCGAAAGGGGTGTTAAAAGTTGTACAACATCAGCCGCTATTATTTAGTTTGACTAAGTCTGCAGTAGATCTATATTTTAGCTTTCAGTTGGTAGTTGTTTTCTTTTTACTCTTGATAGTTTTCCTATTGTGTAGTATTGCAGAATTGTATTCCTAATGTTAAGGTGAGTTCATTTAGTGGAATTACATTCGTGGTTTAGTGGGAATATGATTCAATAACATGTAAACCTATATAAGGCTACAAAATCTATTGAATAATATCATCTTGTAGCAATCTCTGCAACAGAACGTGGTTATCTTTTATTCTTCCTGTTATTTCCTTTTCTTCAACTATTGGTTTCTTTATCGAGTTGTCTTCATCACTCTCTACCAATTTATGGTGCACTTTTTATTCTTGGGGAGTCCAAAAGTTTAAGTTTGATCGAGAATTTGCACATGAAATCTTCAAAATGTTTTAATGAAATTGATATATTTATAACAAAAGAGGGTCATATTTTCCCTTGTACACTTGGAAAAAGGGTCATTTTACCCTCCGTTATACTTTTTTGATATACTAGTTCTCGCACACGTGCAACACACGTGTATTTCATACCATTTTAAATTATACAAACACATAGTCAACTATGAAACTGTGTGCTTCAAACATAGTCCATGTCGACATATCAAAGTTCAAATATGCAAAGGCATAACTTATATCAATTTGAGTTTTATTGCAACAGAAACTTTTCATAAATAGATATTATACTAAAAGAAGTGAATATGCTGCTAGATTAGCAATAATACAAAAAGTGTGGTCTATATTTGTAGCTAAACCAATTATGTTGGCACATATTTACGTGAAGTAGACTCTTTTTGGAGGAGAAATCTAACCAGAGAAAGAAAATGAAATAATTGGACAAACCAACCTTACGATGCAGTTTATAGAGTATTTAACGAATGTGAAAAGAATGACACACACACACACACACACACATAGACACACACACACACACACNACCAAAAAATTTAAAGTTGAATGACGATTTTACCTTTATTGTAAATTAAAATGTTAAAAAATATTTCACTATTTAATTTAAATATTAAATTATATTATTTTAATAAAAATTTTAATGACTTTTGCACTTCTTTAGAATAATTCTTAATTAAATAATCTAATTTAATTAATGTTTCTTGAAATTATTTAAAATAGTATTTTTTTCATTAAATATTTATTTCGGGATTCAAGGGATTTTGATTGTTAATATTATGCAATATTAAAGTTGAATTACAAATTTATTCTTATGTTATATAGAAAGATAGATGGTATTCTATACTTATTTTAAAAATGAGAAGCCACAAAAATAAAATGTAAAAAACCATTTTGTCTATCAAATATTGAACGTTCATTTGGCACTTCAAGCTTTCATTATTTCTAAATCATTTGTGTAAATTATATGTATATATATATATATAGATAGTAAATGAGAAGAAGAAAAATGTGATAGTCATTTAGATGACAATAAATATGAAACCTGCTCATATAGGCTCTAAATAATGCCATCTTCAAATAAGACCTTTGGCTTTCTAAAAAAAACTAAATTAAATTAATCCCTCATAAACTACTACTACATTAATTAAATTTATGTCAGCTAACCTCTTTTTCTATAATATGGAGAATTCAAAAGATCAATAAGTAATTAAAATTGAAAAAGAAATACCAAACAAAAAAAGTATAAAAGGGAGAAAGGATTTACATCTGAATATTTTTTCGCAATTTTTATGTAATCTTCTCATTGTTGTTTTCTTCTTTGTCAGGAAAAAAAAAGGTAAAGGAAGCATGTACAATAGTTAGAAGTTGGAATAAGAATTGTGCGCGATAAGTTCCTTGTTAGAGCGAAATACATTCATACAATATTGATTGATATGAAGGTATACAATATTTATGTGGAATTATCTATGAAATTGTAAGTCGTTTACTATATTGGTAAATAGTATCTTTATTTTTACAAATTCAGATGTTCTCCTTGTACTTTAGTTTCTTATTTTATGTAAGTCAAAATTACCCGTCATTACCAAATTCATAAACATTATAAACAGAGTGTTCCTACTTTAGTTATGCAAAGACAATATTGATGTCTCTTTCATTCTCTTCTTAATTCGAAGGTATATGTTATTTTTTTGGAGAAGTGTCTAAATCTTCAATAGAATGATTTGCAAAGTTATGTTGGAACTTTTAAGATCATGGCTATTTATTATCTATTCTAAATAACACAATCGTGTCTATCATTTTATTATTTTTGTAAAAATATGCCTTTTGTCTCAAAACTGAGCAATCAAAAGAAATCACATCATATTTTGTATCATAAACGAAACATAGAACGTTCAAACAGAAAGGATCATTCTAGAATTCTTATTAACCTTTCTCCTCCAGAATAGCTGGTCACTTCACCATTTGGAGAAACCATTAACAATGCAATATTTGTGTCACATAAAAGCCCCAACCCATTTGACTTCTTAACAATGTTATCCTTGCAATTTGAGTAGAACTGTTGACGGGATACTGGATCCTCAATTTTCTTCATCACAATCTTATTGCGACCCATGAAATTAAATGATGCAAACTAGAATTGGAAGTTAGATACAATGTTGTTCTTCAATGAACTGAGAAATATTTAGATCAACACAAAAGAAAAGGAAAAAGTTATCCGAAAGAATTTAATGAAATAACATGTTAGTCTTAAGTTAAAACAGTTAATATGTTACTATCTAATAGACAATCAAATATTTTTTTAGAAGAAACGACTTTCTACATTGCATAAAATTGATTAACAAAAATTTGTGGGCGGTAACTTGTTGAGAGGAAAATAAAAATAACTTCTAAGCTCCTTCATACACATAATGATGTTAGACAAAGTCCTATTTACTACTTTCCCTAGCATTTTAATTACAATATGATATAATTTTAGTCTATAGAAGAATTAATATTTTGATATCTTAAGATAAGTACAAGGTGCATGGGTAAATTGTTAAAAGAATGAAAAAAGACTCACATTAGTGATTAATGAGATGAGTGGACTCCTTATAATGCTTGAACAATCCTCCTCCCTTTGATCTAGCTTTTGGGGTGTGAGTTAGGCCTAACACATAAATTCACACAAATCACCTTCAATAGAATTAAAATTATACTCCCTCTATACCAATTTATGTGTCACTTTTTGTTTTTCGAGAGTCAAGTAGTTTAAGTTTGACAAAAAAATTGTGCATGAAATCTTCAATTTTTTTTAATGAAATTTATATGTTTATAAACCATGTAAAGAGTATTATAAATCACACTAATTGTAAATTTAAAATATTTTAAAAATATACTAAAAAATTTACTGTCAAAGATAGATTTTTTTGAATCTCGATTTCATAAAAGTGTTACATAAATTGAGATAGAGGGACTATATTCGTAAAACAAATTTATGTCAATATGGAGTAAAACTATTTCTTTTAGTATGATTATAGCATTGCACAATAGGGAAACTAAAATATGTGGGTCAAAGTCAGATTCAAGACGTTAAATTCATAGGTTCGAAATTTTAAAATCGATTGAGGCAAGCATAATTTTATTGTTAGGTGAGTTTTTGACCCAAATATAAAGTTTGAAGCAATCCTACTGAGGTACAACTGAATCGATAACTTACAGTGTAGATTTGCCTAACTAATGATGAAACATGATACTTAATAATGATAAAACTAAAAATAGAATAAGAAAAAAATAGGTCATATTATTTGGCTGTGTGACATCCTCCTCTCTTGTTTATCAACTTTACCCTTGACCTAACAATAAAATATGTGATCACAACTTATAATTTTTTTCTGAAGCTAATTTACTTATATTTTTAAATAGTAGATAAATTTGCGAGGACTAATGACACATGGTTAGAGATTCTTGGTATTTTTCTCTATATTCTATTAGCAACCCTTTTTGTTATAGGGTTCAAACTCGAATCATGCACTCAACTCATAACATGTCGTGCTACGACCAATATACCATACAAACGGAGGAAATTCATACATTGAGTTATTTATATACCTATTCAAAATATAGCTTAAATCTTTATCAAGGACCCCTTTGATTGAAATTATCAGCTCATACTGAATGGTGAACTTAGAATTAAAATAAACAAACTTAAGATTATTGAATGTGAATTGAGAAAGTGATGAAGTCTAGCTAACATCAACCGCCACAAACTCACTTCTCAAGATGCAAGAATTTATCATCATTGCATGAATAATGCTACGTTCACTCCCTTCGTAAAACAATTGTATTTTGAATTGAAGTAATGCAAACTCGTTATCCCACTATATCATATATAAGATTGTTTGGAAAGATACCTGGTTGCTGTTAAAATTAACATTTTTTGGGAACAGTGAGTGTGAAGTAACATCATATAAGCCAAAAATTGTCAACTTTCAAAAACTCACACTCAATTACCTAATGTGGCGAGCACCTCAAAGAAATATTTGAATCTTTGTTCAAATAAAGCTACGTAAGCCCCTTGTGAAAAAGAATGATCATTTTTATTGGAAAAACTCCACTTCTTGGTAATAGCTCAACAATTGATCTACCTGAAAACATGCATTTTTCTCATGTTCAAGGAAAGTTTATACGTATTGTATGTTCTCTTTTCGAGATTAAATATAAAAAATCAGAACTTTTTAACTATTCGATACACATTCGTACTACTTCACGTGTTGAATTGCCTTGTATACTTTCCAAGGCTCAAAGAGCTCCCATCACTTTCCTTTATCATCAACAAGTTTCTTGTTTTTTCCTTTTTTTCTCTTTCCCGCACTCATCTTACTCGATACATTAAATTTTTCTTGATACTTCAAAAGGCTTCAAAGAGTTTCCATTACTTTCTATTATCATCAATAAGATTTAACTATGCTTCGATTTTCTCTTTCCTGCATTTGTCCTACTCCACACATTAAATTTCCCCCAATACTTTTGATCGTAAAATAGAATCTAAAAATTAGGTAGAAAAATATCTAAGGAGGAACAAGATTCTTTCAATGATTAAACAAACCGATTATGAGTTCTGTTAGTAACTAATCTTCCTGTAACTAACAACCAGAGGATTAGTTATAACTAACTCATGAAAAGACTGTTGAATCCATCACATTTTTTGGTCAACTTTAGCAATTCAATTGCTAAAAGCAATTGTTAAAAAGGAATCGTAATTGGAGTTGAAAATAAAATATTTGGTTGTTGGAAAATTGGTAAGATTTGCAACCATTATTTACTTTGCTATATTTAGCTATGTCATTAGTGACATAGCAATGGTTGCTCCTCTTGGCCCGTGATTTTTTCCCTTATTTAGAAGAGTTTCCACGTAAAATTATTGGTGTCGTTATTTTCCAATTTTATTTCCATTACTTTTAACATATATATTGTTGTGTTTATCCGCATTTTTCAGCAAACTGGTATTAGAGCCAATGTTTTATCTGAGTATGCTCTGTCGTTGCAGCACAGTCTGAACTTCCACATCATAAAAGATTTAATTTGATTTGAGACAACAATATTTTTTGGGGAAAATCAGTGGAAGCTAACACAAGCAGAATAGTTACTTTGAATGTTGTCAATTATGTCATTTGGAAGGGGAAAATGGAAGATTTTCTTTATGTCAAGGACTTTTACAAACCAGTATTTACCACTGTAAAGCCTGATAATAAAACAGATAAAGAGTGGAATCTGTTGCACAGACAGTTTTGTGGATTCATTAGGCAATGGGTCGACGATAATGTGTTGAACAATATTTCTGGGGAGACACATGCTCGAACCCTATATAAGCATCTTGAAAGTTTGTATGCTCGGAAGACTGGCAATAACAAAATGTTCTTAATGAAGCAGATGTTGAGTTTAAAGTATCATGATGGTTCTCCGATGACAGACCATCTGAATAATTTCAGGGGATCATGAATCAGTTATCTTCTATGGGCATCAAATTTGATGAAGAAATTCAAGGCTTGCTTCTACTTGGTTCCCTACCAGACTATTGGAAAACATTTAGAACTTCATTTTTAAATTCTGCTTTAGATGGTGTGATTTCTATGGATTCCACCAAGAGTAGTGTCTTGAATGAAGAGATATGAAGAAAAACTCAAGGTTATTCTTCGTTGGATGTCCGGATAACTGGCCCCAGGGAGATAAACAAAACTCGTGGTTCTCGGAATATAGAACAAAACAGGAGCAAATCCAGAGGCAGACTTAAGGATATTGAGTGCTATTATTGTGGTATGAAAGGGCACACAAAGAAGTTCTGCAGGAATTTGAAGAGGGAAAACAAGAACAAAGAGGAAACTAAAGAAAATGGCAATGAAAATTGCCTAGCCACCGTCACCACCGAAGACCTTGTTACCGTTCTTGATGCAGACATGATAAATATTGCTTGTGATGAGTCAAGCTGAGTTATGGACAGTGGTGCCGCATCTCATGTGACATCAAGAAAGGATTTTTTCTCTTCCTATACTCCTGGTGATTCTGGAACCTTGAGTATGGGTAATGAGTTTGTTTTTAGGGTGGTTGGTATTGGTACAATTTGTTTGAAAACTAGTGTTGGAATTTAACTAGTTTTGAACAATGTGAAACATGCTCCTAATGTTCGTTTGCACCTGATTTCTGTTGGTGTTTTAGATGATGAAGGATATGTTAGTACCAACGGTGATGAAAAATGGAAGCTCATTAAGGGTTTCTTTGTTGTGGCTCGTGGTAATAAACGATGTGGTCTATACTATACTACGACCTCTACTTGTGTTGATATGGTGACTGCAGTTGAGAGTGATAACTCTTCAACGTTATGGCATAAGAGACTAAGACACATCAACGAGAAAGGACTTAATTTTATAGCAAAGAAGAAGTTTTTGTCTAATTTCAGAAGTGGTAAATTAGAAAAGTGTGAGCATTGGTTGGCTGGTAAACAAAATAGAGTTTCCTTTAAGTCCTACCCTCCTTCTAGAAAGACAATGTTGCTTGAGTTGGTGCACTCTAATTTATGTGGTTGAATGAAGACAAAGACATTGGGTGGTGCACTCTACTTTGTCACCTTAATTGATGATTGCTCGAGAAAACTTTGGGCCTATGTCTTGAAGACTAAAGACCAAGTAGGTGTCTTTAAGCAGTTTCAGGCTTCAGTTGAAAGAGAAATTAGAAAGAAATTGAAGTGTATTCTTACTGATAATGGTGGTGAATATTGTGGACCATTTGACAAATACTGCAAGCATCAAGGTATTAGACACCAGAAGACTCCTCCCAAGACTCCTCAACTTAATGGTTTGGCTGAGAGAATGAATAGGACCTTGATAGCAAGATTTAGATGTTTGCTTTTTGAAGCAAAGTTGATGAACTCATTTTGTGGTGAGGCTTTATTGACCGCTGCACATGTTATTAATCTATCTCATATTGTTGCTTTGCAAAGTAATGTACCAAATAGTGTTTGGTACGGAAAGGATATTTCCTATGACCATTTGAGAGTATTTTGTTGCAAAGCTTTTGTACATGTCCCAAAAGATGAGAGGTTAAAGTTAGATGCCAAGACAAAGCAGCATCTTCATTGGATATGACCTTGATTAATTTGGTTACAGGCTATATGATCCAATTGAAAAGAAACTTGTGAGAAGCCGTGATATTATTTTCATGGAGAATCAAACAATTGAAGATATTGTCAATGCGAAGAAGCTAGAATCTTCAAGTTTTGATGGTATAGTTCATCATGATGAATTTCCTCACACAAGTGTGCATGATGTTGTTAGGCTTGATAATCATGGTGGCACCCAGAATCATGTATCGAATCAACATGTTGATGTTGATAATAACAATGATATTGTTATTGATGATCCTGTTGCTCATGAAGTTGTGGACGAATCAAATATTCCGCCTCGGAGGTCCACAAGACAACGGTTTTCTTCCTCCCCTTATTCACCCAATGATTATGTGTTACTCACTGACGGGGGAGAACCTAAATGTTATGAGGAGGCCATGGAAGATGAGCAAAAGCATTAATGGATTGAAACCATACAAGATGAGATGAAGTCTCTGCATGAGAACAACACTTATGAATTGGTAAAATTTCATACGGGCATGAAAGCTTTGAAGAACAAGTGGATGTTCAAAGTTAAAGTTGAAGAACACAACTTGAAGCCCAGGTACAAAGCTAGATTGGTTGTTAAGAGATTTTGTCAAAGGAACGGTATTGACTTTGACGAAATATATTCTCTTGTGTGAATATGTCCTCGATTCACAAGTTCTAGGTTTGCCTGCTAGTCTTTATTTAGAGATTGAGCAGATGGATGTGAAGACGGATTTCTTTCACGGTGACCTGGAAGAACAGATTTATATGGAACAACCTGAGGGCTTCAAAGTAGATGGTCAAGAAAATTTTGTGTGTAAACTCAGAAAGAGTCTATATGGCCTAAAGCAAGCTCCTAGACAGTGGTTCAAGAAGTTTGTATTTGTTATAGGGGAGAAAGACTATAAGAAAACTTCATCTGATCATTGTGTATTTGTAAAAAAAATTTCTAACCACGATTTTATCATACTTTTTTTGTATGTGGATGATATTCTGATTGTGGGAAAGAATACTTACAAGATTGACGAGCTAAATAAATAGTTGTGTAGGTCTTTTTCTATGAAAGACTTGGGTCATGCCAAACAAATTTTAGGCATGAGAATTACTCGTCTCAGGGATGAAAGGAAGATTTATTTGTCCCAGAAGATGTACATTGAACGTGTACTAGAGCGCTTTAATATGACGAATTTACGAATGCTAAGCCTGTTAGCACACCTCTTGCTTGTCATATGAAGTTGAGCAAGAAGATGTGTCCTACAACTAAAGAGGAAAAACAGAGCATGGCCAGAGTTTCATATTCCTCCGTCGTCGAAAGTCTAATGTATGAAATGATGTGCATTAGGTATTGCTTAGCAGTTGGTGTTGTCAGCAGATTTCTCGAAAATCAAGGAAAAGAGCATTGGGAAGCTGTGAAGTGGATACTCAGGTATCTTAGAAGAAACTCAGAGAATGCTTGTGTTTTGGAGCATCAAATCCAATCTTGAAAGGCTATACATATTCTTATATGACAGGTGACCTTGATAACAGAAAATCCACTATTGTATATTTGTTTACTTTTTTAGGTGGAGCTATATCCTGGCACTCAAATTTTCATAAGTGTGTTGCACTATCTATAACTAAAGCTAAGTATATTGCGGCTACTAATGCCGGCTAGGAGATGATATGGCTAAAGTGATTTCTTCAAGAGCTTGGTTTGAATCAGATGGAGTATATTTTCTATTGTGACGGCCAAAGTTCTATAGACTTGAGTAAGAACTCCATGTCCCATGCAAGAACAAAACATATTGACGTCAGATATCATTGAATTTGTCAGGAAGTGGAGAGTAATTCATTTCACGTCAAAAAGATCCACACAAGTGAAAATCCTGCAGATATGATGAGCAAGACGATACCGAAAGACAAGTTCGAGTTGTGCAAAGAGCTTGTGGGTATGAGATCTCTCTAAAGAAAACGAAGATACCTCCTTTTAGTGAATGTGTCTGGAGGGGGAGATTTATTGAATCCATCCCATTTTTTGTTCTACTTTAGCTATTCAATTGATATAAGCAATTGTTAAAAAGGAATAGTAATTGGAGTTGAAAATAAAAGATTTGGTGGTTGGAAAATGGTAAGATTTGCAACCAATTTTGACTTTGCTATATTTACCTATGTCATTAGTGACATAGGCATGGTTTTATCCTTCTATAAATCGAGCATTTTCTCTCATCTGTAGAACACACCAAATTAGAGAGAGAAATCATTTTGACAGAAAAGTGAGGTATTCCATAGACTATACAAGAAAAATAGTCTGTGAAGAAAAATAGAGTGTAAGCGATATTTTAGTAAGGTAAAAACCGAAAGAGTGTTGTTACTTTTGAGTGTGTAGTAGTCACTTTGAGTATTGAATTCGTGACTACACAATGTAAAATTCTTTTCTATAGTAATATCAGTTGCTCCTCTTGGCCTGTGGTTTTTTCGCTTATTCCGAAGGGTTTCCACGTAAAATATATATGGTAAAGGTAATGTAAATAAAGTGGAAAAATAACGACACCAAGAATTTTATGTGAAAACTCTTCTAAATAAGGGAAAAAACCACGGGCCAAGAGGAGCAATTGATATTACTAAGTAAGGAATTTTACACTGTGTAGTCACAAATACAATACTCAAAGTGACTACTACTCACTCAAAAGGAACAACACTGTTTTGGTTTCCGTCTTACTAAAATATTGGTGACACTCGATTTTTCTTCACAGACTATTTACTTGTATAGTCTATGAAATACCTCACTTTGCTCTCAAAATGGTTTTTCTCTCTAACTTGGTGTGTTCTACAAATGAGCAAGATTTCCCTTTTTATAGAAGGATAAAACCATGCCTATGTCTCTAATGAAATATGTAAATATAGCAAAGTCAAGAATGGTTGCAAATTTTACCATTTGCCAACCACTAAATCTTTTATTTTCTACTTTTATTACTATTCTTTGTTAACAATTGCTTGTACCAATTGAATAGCTAAAGTTGACTAAAAAATGGGATGGATTCAACAAATCTCCCCCTCCAGTCCCATTTACTGGAAGAAGGTATCTTCAACTTCTTTAGAGAGAGGTCATACCCACAAGTTCTTTGCATAACTCGAACTTGTATTTCGGTATCATCTTGGTCAGCATATCTGCAGGATTTTCACTTGTGTGAATCTTTTTGACGTGAAATGATTCATTCTCCACTTTCTCACGAATCCAATGATATCTGACGTCGATGTGTTTTGTTCTTGCATGGTACACGGAGTTCTTGATCAAGTCTATT
Source organism: Solanum pennellii (assembly GCF_001406875.1). Taxonomy (NCBI): domain Eukaryota; kingdom Viridiplantae; phylum Streptophyta; class Magnoliopsida; order Solanales; family Solanaceae; genus Solanum; species Solanum pennellii. Next base: position 37,689,312 of record NC_028642.1, on the reverse strand, counting down.
GCACTCTGGCTGTCAAATAGACAATATGCTCCATCAGATTCAAACCAAGCTCTTGAAGAAATCTCTTTAGCCATATCATCCCCTTGCCGGCTTCAGTAGCCGCAATATACTAAGCTTCACTTGTAGATTGTGCAACACACTTCTGCAACTTTAACTGCCATGATATAGCTCCCCCAGAAAAAGTAAATAAATATCCAGTAGTGGATTTTTGTTATCAAGGTCACCTGCCATATCAGAATCATATAGCCTTTCAAGATTTAATTTGATGCTCCAAAACACAAGCATTCATCTGAGCTTCCTCTAAGATATCTGAGTATCCACATCACAGCTTCACAATGCTCTTTTCCTGGATTTTTGAGAAATCTACTGACAACACCAACTGTATGAGCAATATCAGGTCTAGCGCACACCATTGCATACATTAGACTTCCGACGACGGAGGAATATGGAACTTCGGTCATGTTCTCTTTTTTCTCCCTAGCTGTAGGACACATCTTCTTGCTCAATTTCATATGACCAGCAAGAGGTATCCTAACAGGCTTAGCATTCTTCATATTGAAGCGCTGCAGTACGCGTTCAATGTACTTCTTCTGGGACAAATAAATCTACCTTTTATTTCTAAGACGAGTAATTCTCATGCCATAAATTTTCTTGACATGACCCAAGTCTTTCATAGAAAAAGACTTACACAAATCTTTCTTCAGCTCGTCAATCTTGGAATTATTCTTGCCCACAATAAACATATCATCCACTTACAACAAAAGGATGATAAAATCATTGTCAGAAAATTTTTTTACAAATACGCAATGATCTGAAAAAGTCTTCTTATAGCCTTGCTTCCCTATAACATATTCAAACTTTTTGTACCACTGTCTGGGAGCTTCTTTTAGGTCATAGAGACTCTTTTTGAGTTTGCATACAAAATTTTCTTTACCATCTACGTTGAAGCCCTCAGGTTGTTCCATATAAATCTCTTCTTCTAGGTCACCATGAAGGAAAACCGTCTTTACATCCATCTGCTCAATCTCTAAATTAAGACTAGCAGCCAAACCTAGAACTGTGTGAATCGATGAAATTTTCACAACAGGAGAAAATATTTCATCAAAGTCAATACCTTTCCTTTGACCGGATCCCTTAATAACAAATCTAGCTTTGTACCTGGGCTTCAAGTTGTGTTCTTAAACTTTAACTTTGAACACACACTTGTTCTTCAAAGCTCTTATGCCCTTGTTCAATTTTACCAACTCATAAGTGTGGTTTTCATGCAAAGACTTCATCTCGTCTTGCATGGCTTCAATCCATTGATTCTTGTTCTCATCTTCCATGGCCTCCTCATAACATTCAGGTTCTCCCCGTCAGTGAGTAACACATACCCATTGGGTGAATAACGGGAGGATAGAAACCGCTGTCTTGTGGACCTCCGAAGCAGAATATTTGATTCGTCCACAACTTCATGAGCAACAGGATCATATACCGTGTAACCAAATTCATCTAGGCTATATCCAATAAAGATGCATTGCCTTTTCTTGGCATCTAACTTTGACCTCTCATCTTTCGGCACATGTACAAAAGCTTTGCAACCAAATATTCTAAAATGGTCATAGGAAACATCCTTTCCATACCAAACACTATTTGGTACATCACTTTGCAAAGAAACAGCAGGAGATAGATTAATAACCTGTGCAGCGGTCAATAAAGCCTCACCTCAAATGAGTTTGGCAACTTTTCTTCAAAAAGCAAACATCTAACTCTTTCCATCAAGGTCCTGTTCATCCTCTCAGACAAACCATTAAGCCGAGGAGTCTTGGGAGGAGTCTTCTGGTGTCTAATACCTTGATGCTTGCAGTATTCGTCAAATGGTCCACCATATCACCACCATTATCAGTACGAATACATTACACTTTCTTTTCAGTTTCTCTTTCAACGAAAGCCTGAATCTGTTTTAAGACACCGAACACTTGGTCTTTAGTCTTCAAGACATAGACCCAAATTTTTCTACGAGCAATCATCAATGAAAGTGACAAAGTAAAGTGCACCACCCAATGTCTTTGTCTTCATTGGACCACATAAATAAGAGTGCACTAACTCAAGCAACTCTGTCTTTCTCGAAGGAGGGTAGAACTTAAAGGAAACTCTATTTTGTTTACCAGCCAAGCACTGCTCACATTTTTCCAATTTAGCACTTTGGAAATTTGATGATAATTTCTTCTTGGCTAGAACATTAAGTCCTTTCTCACAAATGTGGCTAAGCCTCTTGTGCCATAATGTTGAAGAGCTATCGCTCTCTACCGCATTCACCATATCAACACAAGTACAGGTCGTAGTCTAGTATAGACCACGACGTTTGTTACCACGACCCACAACTAAGGAACCCTTATTGAGCTTCCATTTTCCATCAATGTTGGTACTAATATATCCTTCATTATCTAAAACACCAAAAGAAATTAGGTGCAGACAAACATCAGGAGCATGTTTCACATTGTTCAAAAGTAGTTTAGTTCCAACACTAGTTTTCAAACAAATTGTCCCAATACCAATCACCCTAGAAACTGTCTCATTACCCATACTCAAGGTTCCAAAATCACCAGGAGTGTAGGACGAGAAAAAATGCTTCCTTGATGTCACATGAGATGCAGCACCAGTGTCCACAACCCAACTTGACTCATCACAAACAATATTTATCATGTTTGAATCAAGAACGGTAACAAAATCTTCGGTGGTGACATTGGCTAGGAAATTTTCATTGCCATCTTCTTTAGTTTTCTCTTTGTTTTTGTTGCCCCTCTTCAACTTCCTGCAGAACTTCTTTGTGTGCCCTTTCATGACACAATGATAGCACTCATTATCCTTAAGTCTGCCTTTGGATTTTCTCCTGTTTTGTTCTCTATTCTAAGAACCACGAGTTTTATTTCTCCCCCTGGGGCCAGTTATCAGGACATCCGACAAAGAGGAACCTTGAGTTTTTCTTCTATCTCTTTGTTCAAGAGACTACTCTTGGCGGAATACATAGAGATCACACCATCCGGAGCAGAATTTGATAATGACGTTCCAAATGTTTCCTAAGAATCTGGTAGGGAACCAAGTAGAAGAAAGTCTTGAATTTCTTCATCAAAATTGATGCCCATAGCAAATAACTGGTTAATAATCCCATGAAAATTATTCAGATTGTCTGTTATCGGAGAATCAACATGATACTTCAAACTGAATATCATCTTTATTAAGAACATTTTGTTGTTGCTAGTCTTTCGAACATACAAACTTTCAAGATGCTCCCATAGGGTTTGAGCGTGTGTTTCCTCAGAAATATGGCTCCACACATTATCGTCGACCCATTGCCTAATGAATCCACAAACCTATCTATGCAACAGATTCCACTCTTCATCTGTTTTATTATCAGGCACAATTATAAATACTGGTTTGTAAAAATTATCAACATAAAACAGATCTTTCATTTTTCCCTTCCAAATGGCATAATTAACACCATTCAAAGAAACCATTCTACTTGTGTTGGCTTCCATTGTTTTCCCCAAAAAATATAGTTATCAAAAATCAAAGTAAATCTTTTCTGATATGGAAGTTCAGACTGTGCTGCAACCACAGAGCATACTCAGATAAAACCATGGCTCTAATACGAGTTTGTTTGGAAAACGCGGACGAGTACAAAAATATATATTATGTGGAAACCTTTCTGAATAAGGGAAAAATTCACGGGCCAAGAGGAGCAATTGATAATACTATAGTAAGGAATTTTACACTTTGTAGTCACGAATACAATACTCAAAGTGACTACTACACACTCAAAAGGAACAACACTCTTTTGGTTTCCGTCTTACTAAAATATCGCTCACACTCTATTTTTCTTCACAGACAATTCACTTGTATAGTCGATTGAATACCTCACTTTGCTCTCAAGATGGTTTTTCTCTCTAACTTGGTGTGTTCTACAAATGAGAAAGAATGCTCTATTTATAGAAGGATAAAATCATGCCTATGTCACTAATGACATATGTAAATATAGTGAAGTCAAGAATGGTTGCAAATCTTACCAATTTGCTAAACACCAAATCTTTTATATTCAACTCCAATTACTATTCCTTTTTAAAAGTTGCTTGTACAAATTGAATAGCTAAAGTTGACTAAAAAATGGGATGGATTCAACAGACAAGTGATCATAGCTTGTGTAATTACACAGTGGATACTTTACATCCTTTGTTATATTTAGTGAGATAATGTCCCTCACCCATGTTGGAGTTTGTGTATTTCTGGTAGACATCTTCGTAGGCCCTGGTACTGCAAACTCAACTACATGATCAACTTTATCAGTAACTATATGAAGCACTACATTCTCAATTGCCTGATTAAAGCTATTAGCTACTTCTAGCTTTTGTTGTTCTGTTACTTCCTGCTCTTGCTGCTCTATGAGATGCATATAATATCCTCTATCATCTAACACAACAGTTTCCTCATCACAACTTAGTGGAATAGGAGTGGACTCATTAAAGGCTTGAGACAACTACCCTGAACCATGTACTGTAACTTCAAATATAGGATGATAGTTAGAACCACTCTCATTTGCATAAGGAAATGCATCTTCCCTGAAGATGAAATGTCTTCTAACAAAGAGGGTCCTATTGGTCAGATAAAAAAGAACATATCCCTTCTAGACTTTTGAATATCCCATATGAAGAACTGGCTTTGATCTTTCCATCAGTTTGACATGTCTGGTGAGATTCTTAGCAAGATGAAACAGACCTGGTTGGCTTCCATATATTAACTTCTCAGAAGTAGTTTGATGACCTATCACACTACTTGGTAATCTATTGATTAGATAAACTGCAACTAAGACATAGTGCCCCCAAAAACTTCAAAGGAATGTGTGCCTGCAATTTGAGTGCCCTAGTTACTTCAAGTATATGTCTATGTTTTCTCTTAACAACCCCATTTTGATATGGGTATATGGACAAGACCTTATGAAATACAAGTAAAAATTGCATTAGCTTTGAGATATGCTCACATTAGATCGTTGAACCCGTTCCATAGCACTCACAAGATACTCCTTATATGCATCAGCTTCTTCCACTATGTTGATATTCTCCACTTGTGGTTCATAAGAACTGCCAAGTACAAGGGACCAAATCGTTATAAAAGAGCAACACTTTTTAGAATATTTGAAAATAGAGTGAACAACTCTTCAACCTTCTTTTCTCCTTTGCTTCACTTGGTATTTTTTGGAGCTCAGTAAGCTTTTGTTTATGAGCCTATTATAAAAATGCATTAAAAATATATCAAGTTATAGAGTTTTTAGTAATTATAAATATAGGCTTATAATTACTAACTGAAGGGGACCCCCTTTCTAAATATTTTGCTATAAGAGTGATATATTTTAGGTGTTTTTAAGTATACCCAATAAACACTAGTGTGGAAACATCAAACCTTACCTTAACACTAAAGCACATTGTCCAATCATCAGCATCGTAAAAACACCCTACAAAAATAACAAGAATTATTCAATCATGTAAAAAAGTACCACACAACAAAGAAATAAATCAACTAAAAAGAACTAAAGAAAAGTAGAGTATCATACGTAGAAAGCTTTTCAATCATACGTCTTTCAAATTTTGATTGAACGAGACTCTGCATCAAATTCTGCAAAATAAAGGTCATGTTAAGGTCAAATGAAACTCCAAAGATTAGTAAAAGATGAGTAAAATTTAGTACCTCTTCATCTGGATTTGGAGTGGATCTTCAGCAATACAAAAAAGCATTTGAGTTAGTCAATTGAATGAAATTGTTGAAGTCTAATTCATGAATTTAACATATTAAAATAAACATACCGTCGATTCATTTCATCAGGTTGGTTCATTGATTTGATCATAATATCTTCAAAACGAAGCGATCAAAAGAAATTACATTATATTTTGTATCATAAACGAAACATAGAACATTCAAACATAAATAATTCTAGAAATCTCATTAACATTTCTCCGCTAGAATAGCTGGTCACTTCACCATTCGGAGAAACCATTAACAGTGCAATATTTGACTTCTTAACATAACTATCCTTACATATTGAATAGAACTGTTGACGGGATACTGGATCCTCAATTTTCTTCATCATAATATTATTGCGATCCATGAAATTAAATGATGCAAACTAGAATTGGAAGTTATATGCAATGTCGTTCTTTAATGAACTGAGAAATATATAGATCAACACAAAAGAAAAAGGAAAATTTAGCTCAAAGAATTTAATGCAATAACATGGTAGTCTTAAGTTCAAGCAGTTAATATGTTAAAATCTAATAAACAATCAAATAAATTTTTTAGAAGAAACATCTTTCTACAAATGCATACACTCGATGAACAAAAATTTGTGGGCGGTAACTTGTTGAGAGGAAAATAAAAATAACTTCTAAGCTCCTTCTTTCACATAATGATGTTAGCCAAGTCCTATTTATTACTTTCCTAGAATTTTAATGGCAATATGATATAATTTTAGTGTATAGAAGAATTTATAGTTTGATATCTTAAGATAAGTACAAGGTTATGGGCAAATTGTTAAAGAATGAAAAAAGTCTCAAATTAGTGGTTAATGAGGTTTGTGCAATTCTCTTCCATTTGAGCCAGATTTTGGCGTGTGAGTTAGGCCTAATACATAATTTCACACAAATCACCTTTAATAGAACTAAAATTATACTCCCTCTGTACCAATTTATGTGTTACTTTTCGTTTTTTGAGAGACAAGTAGTTTAAGTTTAACAAAAAATTTGTGCATGAAATCTTTAATTTTTTAATGAAATTTATATATTTATAAACCATGTAAAAATAAATATAAATCACAATAAGTGTAAATTAAAAATAGTTAAAAGATATATAAAAAATTTGCTGTCAAAGATAGACTTGTTTGAATCTCGAATTCTTAAAACTATCACATAAATTGAGACAGAGGGAGTATATTCATGAAATAAATTTATGTCAGTACGGTGTAAAAGTATTTCTTTTAGTATGATTATATCATTGCACGATAGGGAAACAAAAATATTTGTTTTAAAGTCGAATTCAAGATGTTAAATTCATAGGTTCTATATTTTAAAATCGATCAAGGCCAACATATTTTAATTGTTAGGTGGGTTTTTGACACAAATATAGAATTTGAATCAAACCTACTGAGGTACGACTGAATTAATAACTTACAATTTAGATTTGACTAACTAATGATGAAACATGATACATAATAATGCTACAATTAAAAATAGTATAAGAAAAGAAAATAGGTCATATCATTTTGCTGTGTGACTTCCTCCTCTTTCGTTTATCAACTTTACCCTTGACCTAACAATAAAATATGTGATCACAACCTCTAATATTTTTTTGATGTTTATCTACTTATATTTTCAAATAGTAGTTAAATTCGCAACGACTAGTGACATATGGTTAGAGACTCTTGGAATCTTTCTCTATATTCGATTAGCAACCCTATTTGTGATAGGGTTCAAACTCGAATCATGCACGCAACTCATATCATGTCATGCTCCGACAAATATTCCATTCAAGCGGAGGAAATTCATACATTGAGTTCTATATATATACCTATTCACAATATAGCTTAAGACTTTATTATGGACCCCTTTAATTGAAATTATCAACTCATACTGAATGGTGAACTTATGATTGAAATAAACAAACTTAAGATTATTGAATCTGAACTGAGAAAGTCATAAAGTCTAGCTAACATAAATCGTCACAAACTCACTTCTTAAGATGCAAGCATTTATCATTATCGAACGAATAATGCCACGTTCACTCCCTTTGTAAAACAATTGTATTTTGAATTGAAGTAATGCAAATTTGTTTTCCCACTATATCGTATGTAGGATTGTTTGTCAAGATACCTGGTTGCTGTTAAAATAGAATTGTTTTCCCTGAAGATGACATGTATTCTTACAAAGAAAAGACCTATTGGTCAGATAAAAAGAACATATCCCTTCTAAACATCTGAATATCTCACATGAAGAGCTGGACTTTATATTGCAATCATTTTAACATGTCTGGTGAGATTCTTAGCAATGCACAAGAACCCTAATGTCCTTAAATGAGACAGACCTGGTTGGCTTCCATATAATAACTTCCTAGAAGTAGTTTGATGACCTATCACACTACTTGGTAATCTGTTGATTGGATAAACTGCAACTAAGACATAGTGCCCCACAAAATTTCAATGGAAGTGTGCATGCAATTTGTGTTCCCTAGTTACTTCAAGTATATGTCTATGTTTTCTATCAACAACCCCATTTTGATAAAGGTATATGGACAAGACCTCTCGTGTATAATTCCTAACTCTTTGAACAAAGCAGTGCACACAGAGTTAGCAAAATCAGTCACATTGTAAGACCTTAATACCTTAACATTTCTCCCTAATTGAGTCCTAACATAGTGCATAAATAGATTAAGAGAAATACACACATCAGACTTACATTTAAGTAGAAATACCATTGTAAGAAAGTACTTGTTACCATAAAAATTGGGTGTTTTATATGGACCCCAGAAATCAACATGAATCAAATCAAAACAAGTACTTCTTTTTATACTACTTGAAAGAAAACAAGACCTAGCAAGCTTAGAACAAGGGCAAAATGAGAAATTAGAGACTTTACACATACTGTCTTTGTTCATATCAAAGATTTTTACAAGAACTATAGAAGATACATGACCTAATGTTTGATGCCACAACTCCATGTTAGAAAGTACTCTAGGAACAACAAATGTAGACTTCTACTTTTTTCTTTCAGTCCCATGTGTGAACTGCATGTTGTAGCAAAAAATACAATCCTTATTCCTCTTTACCGACCTCCTTCACCTTTACACTGTAAAGTTCCCAGAAAACATAAAAATGAGGAAAGAAGGTGACTGAACTGCCTATTTCCTTTGTATTTTACATACGTACAATATGAGACTCATCAACCTTTCTCCCCCACTCAGAAATCTGTACATTTGTGTTAAAAGCATAACAGAAATGAGCATGGGGTACTGAAGTCTGACCATACTGACCAGACTCACTACCCTGAACCTTTCTTTCAGACTTGAAGTCAGGTGGATACCCAACATTTTTGTAGAAAAAACTTCTTGATGTGGCCTATGCACTTGTAGAAATCACAATTTGCACAAAATTCTTCTTAAACCTTTGCTCACCCCGGAACCACTAGTTGTGCTCACCCCTGAGCTACTACTAGTTGTGCTCACCCCTGAGCTACTACTAGTTGTCCCTTGCTAAAAAGTCCGGTTGTTCCTCTAAAAAAAATGACTCAACCCACCAGCAGCCACCTTTTTTCGGTTGGTGGTTTACAAACATCTGGTTTATCCGGTGCATTCTACAAACATTGCTGGGATATATTAGGTAACAATATTTTCAAAATGGTACAAGATTTTTTCATATGTAATTCTCTTCCTAAATCCATAATTCACACTAATTTGGTCGTTTTACCTAAGAAGGAACAAACTCATTCTCTTTGTGACTTAAGACCTATTAGTTTGAGTAAATTCATTAATAAGATTCTATCTAGGGTTGTTCATGACATAATTGAAGTTTAATCACCTAAATTGATCACCCTCAATCAATCAGTTTTTGTTAAAGGTAGAAGCATCATAGAAAATGTGCTATTGACACAAGAGATTGTTACTAACATCAGAAAGAGGGGTAAACCTAAATGTGGTCATAAATCTTGATATGACCAAGGCATATGATACATTATCTTGTTTTCTTGTGATGAAAGTTTTAAGAAACATGGAGTTTTCAGAATTGTTTGCTGACTTGATTTGGAGATTGATTTCCAACAACCGGTATTCAATCTTGATCAATGGACAAACACATGGTTTCTTTGATTCCACTAGGACAGTGAAACAAGGAGACCCTCTATCTCTGTCTCTCTTTATATTATTAGCAAAACTTGTTTCAAGGGACCTAAATACGTTGTTTGAGGATGATCAATTTGTGGGATATGGTTTACCAAAATGGAGTGCTAAGCTTAATAAAACTCTCACTGATGCTCAAGTTGCTGCCATGGTCAGTGATAGTCATATTGAAGGAGAAAAAATTTGAGGCGATCTTTATGTTCATCTCAATGCTAAAAAATCTAATTCAAACAGGTTGGAAGTTGGTGAAAAGGATGATGAAGGAACAATTAAAGATTTACGGATAGGGGCTGAAAAGAGTGATGTTCAAGATCAAAATTTGGTGCCGCAAAATTCTGTCCAGCTTCTGGCAGTGTTAGATGACTACTCTTCTCCCAATCAACAAAGCTGTAAATCAGCTGATCGTGTTGAATTTGAAGAGAAACTCGTTGTGGATACAGATAAATAAAACGATGCAGAATTGCGCAAAAAATTAACAAGATAAAAGAGAAGGGAGTTGTTGCTGAAAATTCAAGTATGAGGAAAGGTGATAAGCATACTCTTGAGAAACTTCACGATGCTATACAGACGCCAAAATCTGATGTGCATCTTAAGAATTTGGCAATTGATGGACAAAAATTTGAAGGATCAAAATAGGTGATTTGCAACCTTTTGAACCTGTCGATTTGCAGGTTGAAGTTTCCGATCGTTATTAGAATGCAACTGGGAATCGGAACACAATTGCACAAAAAAATCAATTTCTATCTGTATTAGTTCCTCGTCAAGTCGAAGTAAATCTCCACGTCTTGAAAATAATCAATAGCTAACTTCTATTCTAGTAGCGCAATCTAATGAACCGAATTACATTATTTGTACAAATCCGTTTGAAGCACTTGAGGTGGAGAAAGAATTAGAGTTAGTTGATTCTAATCCCAACAATGAGCAAACTTTATTTCGAGCCGATTTTGATAATAATATACAATTAGTTAGCACACCAATTGGAGTATGTAGCATGCAGACTGAAATAACGATAGTGTTATGAGTCCTACATATTTCTTTAATCGTGAAGTATCTAAGATTAGTGAAGAAATTGAGGTTGCCATGTCGCTCAAACCCAATTCAACGATCAAGTCACCCATGGTCACATCGAATACCTCAGCTCATGAGGTCTTGAAGGAAAAGCAAAGGGAGATGAGTACTCCTAGGTGGGCTGATATGGTCGATGAAGAAGAGCATGTTTCACCTCCGCTTTTGAATAGAAAACTAAGTCCACAAGATTTGGAATTTGTACCTAAAAGTATAGTTGCAAAGAAGGAGGAACAAAAGGCCTTAACATCAGAATTTAGTCCAACTAGGGTTATGATCGTGATTTGGGAAATGATCCTTTTGATGAGGATGAGGAAGAAAATATGGTGGATATATTCTTTGACAAAGTGGCTAGGTATGAGTATATCTCACCTCGGCATCAAAGAAGTGGAAGAAACAAAAATAAAAAGATGACACATGGAAGGCAACACAGTTGGGATAGTAAACTGACAGGAGAGTTTGTTCCAAGGGACCTAGCAATGCGACTGGCAAAGCAGAACCATATGACAGTGTCAATGACATCAACAAGATCCACTACATCCAAGAAGAAATGATGAACTATCAAGTTTTGTTGAATGAATTTGAAGAATAAGACAAGATGAAAATACTTCAGGTCACTTTAGATTGGCTATCTATCATTTTTAATTCACACATTTGTAAAAATAAATTTGTGGTTGATAACTCACTTTCTTCTTGGATTTTATATTTGTGTATTTGTCAAGTATTCTCATTTATAATATCATCATAGAGTGTATTTCAAATTCTGTGATAATAATAAAATATATAGTTCTTTGTAGCTCTTTTTTTTCATGTTTGTTAATTAGTAGAGGTTTGTTTCCTTAAGGAATGCGTTGGTATGTCTGAAGATCATTTTCCTTTAAAATACGTTGGTCGTCTATCAACCACTCCAATAAAGGGAAGGAACACTACAAAGAGCATATAAAGAAGGTGAGGAAAAATTTCAATCTTCGAAAGGAAATATATTGTCATATGGAGGAAAAGAGGTTCTAATCACTAGTGTGCTACAGAGTGTTCTAATTCATGTCTTATCAGCTATAGTTCCTCCTATATGTGTGATTAAGGAACTTCATAGGATTTTTGGAATAAAAATTTGGAGTAATAAAATTACAGGTAAGAGTAAACACTTGCCTACATGGGAGAAATTGTATTTACCTAAACAGGAAGGAGGATTGGGTTTTAGATCCATGTTTTGATGTTTCTAAAGAAATGTATGCAAAATTATGGTCGATATTCATGACTCAAAATACCACCTTACGGGCTAATTTTATGTGGAACAAATACTGTAAGAAGCATATTCCAACTTTGGCTGAATGGAAAGGTAGATCTCAACTATGAAAAAAATGTGTTACACAATAGGGAGTGCATTGAAAAATTTCAATGGTGGGAACCTAAAAGTGGGACTTCTTCTGTTTGGTATGATAATTGGACCCAACTTGGGCCTCTTTACACATATCAAACTGAAGTACAAACTTGTCACTCATTGACGAACAATGATTTTTTCCTAAACTAAACAGGGTGGGATTATGATAGTATGCATGATCATTGCATGATCATATTATGGAACATATCATACATCATATGTATCATAATAGACGAATTAATATGGACGGAGATCAAAACAAGCACCTGAAAGTTCTCATTTAAGAGTGCTTGGGAGATTTTGAGAAAGAAAGTGGCAGAAAATGTGAATTTCAAGAAGATATGGGCAATTTCTTCTTGTCAAGATATCATTCTTTAGTTGGATATTTTGGAATACTAGAGTTCCGGTAGCTGTTGCTATAGATAATTGGAACAGTCCCAACTTTGCTTATGTTTTACTGCCCCAACAATGGAAACTATAGAAAACTTATTTTTGAAAGGTTAAATTGCATATAGAGTGTGGCGATATTTGTCTTATGCAGTGAGAATATTAGGTCCTTGGATTCAGTTAACGTAGTCTATCAAAAAATGGTGGCATGTTCAATTAAATACGAGGCAAAACGTTATTTTCATGCTATTCCTAATTTGATTTTATGGTTTTTATGGAAAAAGATAAATATTATACTTCATGGTGGTAATTATACGACAAGTAAAGTGATTTTGGACGTAGAAATTCATGAAGTTGAGAGTCTGAATACACTTATATCCCTTCCACTTGGCCACAAGTAGTTGCTTTATTAGATAGTTTTAGTTGTGAGTTTATTTCGAAATGGGTTAAATGGTATCCTCCACCATGGGGTGGTAGAAAAATGTAATACAAATGGGGCTTCGAGGGATAATCCTAGGCCTAGTAGTACTGCTACCTTTTGTATCACAAACCATGAAGGAGAGTTAATGTTTGTTAAGGGGTACAGATTCCCGATTCTACGAATGTAGTTCTTGAAGCTATTGCTATTAGAAAAAGTCTTCAATGTTGTTAGGAAAACAATTTTCAAAACAGTATAATTGCAACCGACTCTATGGCTTTGGTACATATGCTAAATGGAGGGTGCGAAATACCTTGGAATGTAACAATGGATGTCTATTCCATCAACATATTAAGAAACTCTATGTCAGTAAGAGTACAAAACTCCTTAAGGGAGGGAATACTCTAGCTGATTTTTTTTCTAACTTGGTTTTTCCTTTTGCAGGTACATATGAATTTAGATCTTTTCAAGAGGTTCAAAGTACAATCAAAATAATTATACAGCTGAGGATAAAGCAGTCAAATACAACAGGGTACTCATAAATTTAACCATTTCCAGGATGTCCCAAATGAAGGAAGCAGAATCATCAATTTAGATAAACACAACATTCAATAGTTGATATTAAGAAAAACAAGTATGACACAATAAACTAATCTTTATTGTATCAAGTCTCAATTCCATATGAAGTTTTACATGAATCATAGATTGAGTACGCTACTAACGTACCTCAAGATGTCACAATTAGTTTCTGGTCGTTAATATATCACGCACCTGGTAAGAGCTTTGAGGTGTTACATATGATATAAAATTAGGACTTAAGGGGGCTAAAAGAGCATATTTAATCTATAATTATGTTAAATTTCATATACTTCTCATTCATGTATTGAAAACTACTGAATAATCATTAGAGGAGAAACAAGAACTGAACGATGAATTAAAGGTACTATTTTCTTACACAAGTGATGTGGAGTGTATCAACATAACCTCACAAAATAAATTAGTAATATTTTTGTGGATTTGGGTTGTGGTGGTAGTATTACATGTATTTGATTCAATCCACCAAATTCAAATTGATTAAAGGAAAACTAATTTTACTCGAGATTTCTTCTACAATATCCAGATTCTAAGTTCCACAGTTCAATAAGATCATTTTTGATAGAAAACCTCATTCAAGTATTTAAATAAAGAGAGTAGAAAAAGTACACCTGAGAAGATGAAGTTGAAGTTCACCTCGTGGTTGCAAAACTTTGCGCAGAAACTGGATTAGCTTAAAATGATGCTCGACCCCATCTCTGATGCCAATACCTCTATGCCTCTTCATCTTCCTCCATTTTAAGGAAATTAATGCTCATATATTGGTTTGTCTATTTAGGTTTTGACTTTTATTTTTTTCTGTTTAGTTCCAACATTGGGACAGTTTTGGGCCTAATTATTTTTAAAATGAAAATAAATAGGCTATAAGACTGAAACTTTTGGTTAAAAAAATCTCTTTTAAAAGAAAATACCCTCAACATACTCAAAGCCTTTTCTCTTGACTCATTTATTCTTGGTTTTAATCCTCCTCCAAAAATCATTATTGTCACCCTAACTTCAATCAATACAACTACACATTCATCTACCACTCAATGACAATCATAAATGTTGAGTTCAACCCAGTTTTTTGATCTTCATCATCTGTCTAAACTATGAGAAGTTTTACTACACACAACTTGCAACTGAATAAAGTCTAGTACAATACTTGGTATTAAGGAAGCTATCCCAAAAGGATGGGATAGTTATGTACCTCCACTATCTTTTAACCACAAGAGTCGTACTAATATCATCAAAGTTTCTAATTAATATGCCCCATCCATCTTATGAAAGATACATTTATTTTCAAGTACGCCAATGATGTTTGTTTTTGTTCCTAGAAGATCACCAAAAAGTTAGAGATCTACTTCTCAATCAACTCTAAAGTGCTTTTAGGGGGGTTAGGGCAGGGAGTGTGTAAATTGGATGGGATCACTAATTTTACAACGTCATAAGATGTATTAGGGTGTTAGTTGTAAATTTGAAAAGATAAGCCTCATATCTATGAGGTCATTATTATAAACAATTTTAATAGATTTTGGATATTCATTTATAATTTATTTTCTCGAATTGAGCGCAAGACATGATTGGTCAATAGAAAACTTCTCCATTATTAAGCATTTTCGTCACCACAAAATTTATGTGAAATGAACTTTTATCTCCAAATAAAGCTTTAATTGATGAGGAATGGAGCTTCAAGTTTTTTTTTTTTAAATAACAACAGACAACTGTCCGGGCTTATTATTACATAATAAAAATTTTAAATTAGGCCCAACAAGAGCTTCTACAGAATCAAAAAGGAAACAAAAAATAAAAAACTTAAATAAGTAAACAAATTAATAAAAAGAAAACACTCGATCTGCAGAATTGGAAAGTTTCAGTCATTTCTTCATCTACTCTCTTCTCAACTAGAGCTTCAACAATGGTGTGTTTGGTCCAATTGTTCCGAGCCAAAGAATATTGGTTGATTTATGGGCGTTGAGACACCCCAAATCTTGCCCGGATTTTCTTTTCAACTTGTAAGAGTTCTATCAACCTAATGCTCAAGGATTTCCTTTACCATTCACATGTCTGAGCTCTCCTGTACTTCAGCGAAGTACCTCTATCTGTACTGTTTTTTCTTTACATTGGTATTAATTTTTCTATGTCTTAATGGGTTGAACCCCAATGGGTTTGACACCACCATTAAAGCTTTTAATAAAATCCTACTTAATAATGAGAACTTGTTAAGCTTCTCTTTCAATGCTTATGTCAATTCGATTGGAGTGGACTAATTTCCACAAGAAGCTAATGCCTTGATTTGGTACCATTGGATGCCCCAAGCTCTCACATGGCTTAAGTACAAAATTTATTGAATTTACTTCAAACACTAGCTTAGATATTTAGAAATATTACAAACTCTTGCACGAATCTGATTATAATTCGAAGAATATTTAATGTTTGGTGTTGTTGTTAGGTGTCTCTTTATTCCTTCGTGTTTCTTCTTATGTATGACGTTCCTTGTTTATCTAGATTGAGTAATTTTTTCCCCTCAATTGGAGTATCTTCAAAATAGTTGATCAAAAAAGTTACCTGCAAAAGAGAAAATTGAATTCGTAAAAAAATCAGCAAGAGCATTTTCCTCCCTAAGGGAATGCTTTGCTCTTGCTGACACTTCTTCATAATATCCTGATTGTACTAACTTCCAATGCCACATTCAAGGGTATATCTCAGTCGACCTCAATTATATGAACCATAGCTAGTGAGTTTGTCTCAATAATATGATTAGTAATACCATGCTCACTACAGTATGAAAGGCTTTCCCTTATAGCTCTAGCTTCTTCCACCAAGATTGTAGTATCCTTAATCTTGAAACCCTTAGCAACCACCAGATTTTATACTCAAACTTAGGCTTATATTGCTCAAATCCTGATAGAATATGAGGCCAAGAATTTCTGCTACAGTTTAATTTAAATCTTACATACATGAACTTTAAAACTGTATCAATAATACCTGATATCACTCTATCATCTGAAAAAATACCTCCATGTATTTCTCCTTTTCCACAAAAACCACACAATGATATTAGGAATAGCATAGGATCTAGGATTCCTGATGCATACCTAAAATAATTTCATATTCTGGTAGCTACTTCTACATTAAGAAAAAGATGCCCAATTTGTCTCTTCTACATGAATAACACAACATCTACAATCACTTGAAAACCATGTCCTCCTATTTAAGGATGAGAATTTATCTATGCATTAAAAATGCCACAAAGATCTTTCCAAACAAAGTCCTCCTAAATAAGAATGAGATTTTGAATGGAATACCTTCTATCCATAACTTTACATGTTGTAAATTTTGTATTTCTTGTTTCTCAAAAGTCCCCGAAACTGACTTTATTGTGACTTTACCATTACTAACTTCAGCCCATCAAGATTTATCAACTTTATTACTGAGATAAGCAGGGTGCAGATTTTCCTGAACATGGTCCACCACATATTCCGGCACAAAATATCTTATCACTGCATAGTCCCATCCTTCCTTTAAAAATTCACCAGTATCTTTCATAGGATAACAACTATGCACATCTGAATCATGTATATGTAGGGGACATAAGAGAGTTAATTATTCATATTTATTGATTTTACTTTAAATTATTGCATTTTCAATAGGAGTTTGAGAATAACTCAAAGGACAAAAGTAAGAAATAGTGTTTAGTTTATTTCTGGTGTGCATTACCTCAACAATTCACTATTTTTAAAATGGAGAGAGTAATATATGTGATTTTACTAATAGTATACTTATATATTTAACATACACGCGCAAAACGCATGTCCAAAAACTAATTATACTAAAAAGTTTGAAGAATATATGTAGAAGTGTTTTTAAGTCGTGAAATTTTGATTTTTAACCACATACAAAATGAAAAGTAAAATAAATAGTTCTTCTCAGATCGCTTATTATATATTATTATAAGTGGGAAGATCCTAACTTAAAAGTTGAATTACCATTTTCCTTATTTTATTCCTAAATTAAATTAAATATTAATATATAATTAATTTAATATTAAATAATCATATTTAAATACATGCATCTAGACACAATGGTTTAAATTCTAATTATTTACATACTAAGTAATAATTATATTATATTATACTAAATACTAAAAATAAGAAGGTGTAAAGTCAAACATTGAAAGACAAAAATATTTTATAGAAAAATGTTAGAAATTATTTCATAGGAAATTGTTAGGAATTACTTTTTTAAAAAAATAAAAATTATCTATTCTTTCTCTATAATTAATGTGATTAAATGATTAAATTTGTTATCCTCTCTCTTTAGTTAGTATAAATATATGTATTGAATTATCAGTAAAAAAACAATCACCTTTCCCTCTACTCCATGTCTAAGATCACTTAACTTCTGAAAATTAACTCTTCACCTTTTCATCTTATCCAATGAACCTTTAGCTATACATATGTATCATGAAAAAT
This sequence comes from Solanum pennellii, assembly GCF_001406875.1. Classification (NCBI taxonomy): domain Eukaryota; kingdom Viridiplantae; phylum Streptophyta; class Magnoliopsida; order Solanales; family Solanaceae; genus Solanum; species Solanum pennellii. Next base: position 37,671,104 of record NC_028642.1, on the reverse strand, counting down.
ATTTTTTCTTTACCACTTGGCTCGTGTTGATGTGAATCATCGGACAATTTTCAGTTAGTTTTTTTTTTATTTTGAAATATTAATATTTATTGATCCTCATTAGAATATATATTGTATCATAAATTTTATCTATACCATTTTAGATTTTTTTTTTTGTTACGGGAGAAAAAATAACTCTACTCCTTGTGTATTTCTTTTTACTATATATATTGTTATAATAAAAGTTTTAAGAAGGATATGAATGTTGTATTTATTCTTATTTGTTTAATTTTTTTGTATTCTTTACCGATTATACTTCTTTAATATAATCTTCTACGAATTATGAATGTTATAAGTCTATTTTTATTAGTGTTGAAATTACTAATTTATGACATTTAGATTCGTTTTCAAATGTACTTTTATAATATTTATTTACTTTTATCTTTCCTTACTAATATAGTTTCTTTAAGTAGCTACATATTTGTATACTTACTAATATGGAGCCTAATGAGAGATTATTAAGGATAAGACATATAGATAAATTCATATTATTAGATGCTATAGTAATATAATTATTTTTCCATATTTCTTGCTTGATGGTCAATGTACTATTCGACTATTATATGGGACAAACGTGCAACGCACATTTCCGAAACTAGTATATATATATATATATATCTTGCTTCTAATTTAAAGATTTAGATTTAAAGATTTAGAAAATTAACAAAAACTTTATAAACAACGAGGATGTAAAAGTTATCAAATTAAAATAAAAAACATATCAAACAAACCGAATTTTTTTCTATTTAAAAACACAATATCTATGTTTTGCTATCATATAAGAACTATTAAACTTGCATTAATAATATGCATATGCAACATAATTTATATTCTTGCTTGCTTGGTTGGTGCAAGTTATTCATTCTACAATTTTTTTAATAAATAAACTAGTATATCATAATTCCTTGTTGAATCTGTTGGACAGATACAACTACCTCTCCACTGTCATCAAATCTGTTTCCTCAAATCTTCCATCCCATACTGGTTCCTACAAATTTAGAGAAACAACATTCAATATATTCCTCTGAGTTTAAATGAAGGAGTGCGGATTTCACATCAACTTGTCTGAGACTGAAGTCTGTAAGTTAATGTATAGATTTACTAATATATATACCATTCGATGACTAGTTTGATACTAAAGATTATTCGTCACAAACCATATCCTCTGTGTTACCGAATCCATCTAGAGATCATAATGTTAATAGTCAATTTCATACAAGATGTTTGAAAAACAATTAAGTATTCCTTCAAATATGACACAATAAAAAAATGTCTTACCGCAACATTTTCATTTCTCTTGAGACATTCCTGGTTATCTAAGCGTTTTTCCAGGTAACAAGAATATAAAACATGATCATGCCGATCTTAATTCAACTAACAAATTGGTGCCATTTTGTGTATATGTGTGTATTTGAGGAGGGTGAGTCAAGTATTGAGCTTTATGTTTTTTTGGAGTCTCTTGACCTAATGAAAATAGAAGTTAAAAATGCATGCTTACGATATGCTCACTTTGGATCGTTGAATCTGTTTCATAGCACCCAGAAGATACTGCTTGTATGCACCAGTTTCTTCGACTGTATTGATATTCTCCACTTTTAGTTCATAAGAGCTGACCGATCCAAGGAAACAAATCGTTATAAAAGAGGACATTTTTAGAATATCTAAAAATAGAGTGAAGAAATCTTCAACCTTATTTTCTCATGTGCTTCACTAAGTGTTTGTTTGAGGTCATTGAGCTTCTCCATATGAGCCTATTATGAAAATACATTAAAAAAAATATCAAGTTATGAGTTTTAAGTAATGATAAATATAGGCTTAAACTACTGACCGAAGGTGATCCCCCTTCTAAATATTGCCCTATTAGAGTGATAATCCTAAGAGTTTTTAAGTATACACAATCGACACTAGTGTGGAAACATCAAGCCTTACCTTAACACTAAAGCACATTTTCCAATCATCAGCATTGTAAAAATATCTAACAAAAATAACAAAAAATATTCTATCACGCAGTGCAATAAGTGTATCATATTAAAAACCCAACTCACTCATTTGACTTATTAACAATGATATCCTAGCAATTGGAGTAGAATTGTTGACAGGATGTTGGATCCTCAATATTTTACATTACAACCTTATTGCGACCCGTGAAATTAAATGATGCAAATAGATCAAATAATTTAATGCAATAACATTCCATTTTAAAGTTAAAGTCGTCAGTATGTTACCATCTAATATACAATCAGATAATTCTTTTTTTGAAATGAAAACGGCTTTCATTGCTAATCTTTAGTCAAAATTAGTGTTTATCTACATATTTACATAATTGGTGAACAAAAATCTGTGGGCGGTAACTTATTGACTGGAATATAACAATAACTCCTAAGCTCCTTTTTTTATATAACAAAAAAGATCTTAAAATACCCTCGAAGTATTGGAAATGGTATAAAACTACACTCCATCCACCTATTTGCTCCAAAATGTCCTTCTCATTCACCTATTGGCTCCAAAATGCCCTTCAATAAAAAATGTTATCCTTCCTCTTTGAGTAGAAATGTTTACGCGATTCTGGATCATCTATTTTCTTCATTACAACCTTATTGTGGCCCATGAAATTAAATGATGTAAATTACTAGAAAATTGGAAGTTAGATGCACTGTTGTTCTTCAATGAACTGAGAAAAATGCAGATCAACAGAAAGAAAATGGAAAAAAAAATAACTCTAAGAATTTAATATAAGTCTTAAGTTAAAGTAGTTAATATGTTAAAATCTAATAGACAATCAGATAAATATTATTTGAAAATAAAACGACTATAAGTGTTAATCTTAAGTCAAAATTAGTGTTTTTCTACATATTCACACAATTGATGAACAAAATTACGTGGGCGTAACTTGTTGAGTGAAAAATAACAATAACTCCTAAGTTTCTTCTTTCATATAAGGATATTAGACAAGTCCTACTTTTCACTTTTCGTAGAATCTTAAAGGCAATGTGATATAATTTTACTATGTAGAAAAAAAATTATATTTTGATATCTCAAGTTAAGTACAAGGTGCATAGGAAAATTACATTTAACATAATTAAAATAATACTCCCTCTCTGCTACAACATCAACTCCTATTAGTTAGTTTGACTATGTGTGCAGTATGGCTATATTTTAGCTTTCAGTTGGTAGTTATTTTCTTTTTACTCGTGATAGTTTTTCTATTGTGCAGTATTGCAGAATTGTGTTCCTAATGTTTAGGTGAGTTAGTCTAGTGGAATTACATTAGTGGTTTACTGGAATATGATTCCATTAAATGTAAACTTATTCAAGGCTACAAAGTCTATTAAATAATATCATCCAGTAATAATCTTTGCAACAAAATTTATTTATCTTTTATTCTTCCTCTAATTTCCTGTTTATCAACTATTGGTTTTGTCACGCCCGAGCTACCTCTAAAACGCGGACACGGGACCTAGGACTACCAGTGATCCCAAGCTAACCTAGCTGGCATGATCTTAAACATACTAAAGATAATAACATGTTGCAGAAGCTATGTCATAAGTAAAATGAAAATATAGGGAATACTCATATGCTGTAACTGAGATATATGAAAACTGATGAGTTCAATAGAAAGAAGATATTTACTCAATACTAAGCTCAAACTAACTATGTGTGAAAATAGTCTCGAACTAACTAGAAATGTTGGGACAGACCCTAGCTATGTCTAGCAAATTTGAAACTAAAGTACAAAAATACTAAAAAGAAACTCATGACTACTGTCCTTCAAGAATGAGGACTCATTACTGATTCTGCCGAACTCGAGATCGGGAACCGATCTAACTGTGATGTGGATGCTGTGAACATGAACCTACATCAAGAGAAGATGTAGCGCATGTATGCGTAAGTAATTGAAAGGTACTGAGCATGTAGGATAGAGTAAAACTGGAATAATATATAACTGAACAAGCACAAAAGCAAGTACTGAATGTTGAGTTCACTAGATGCAATGACAAAATTTATAACATGTTTAGACTGAATACTAACCAAACTGTAAATATGGTCAATTCAATACAGTTTGACTGAACTATGGAGATACTAATAACTGATAATAAAATCATATGAGCTAAATATGTTGTTTGATGTAGAGAAAAGATATAAAGTCACTACTGAAGGTGTCCTGAATTTTTAAAAGGACACCTTAACTTTGAAACCTATTATCCCACTACACAATATTGAATAAATATAATTACATTATTTTTGGTCCATCTAAAAAGAGTTGTACACTCTCTCAAAGAGAGTGAAAACCCTAAAATAATTAATATAGTTTCATTTTTACAAGTATTTTATTATAAAATATGTTTTCCTATTCTTTTTATTATTTTAACTTGTTTTTCCTTTTTATTTTTATCTTTCTTTCTTCTTTATTTTCAAAAATTGATTTTCATCTCCATCCATTGAAACTTCTTACTTTCATTGTCATTTTTATCACAACTTCACATTTTTTTTATTACTTACTCTCTTTAGTTTTAAATTTTTATCTAAATATTTTCTTATATTTCGAACAATTCGATAAACTCATTAGATTTAAAGATGATTAGGAAGTATCATATAATTTTTTTATTCTATTTCAATTAAGTTCTTTCAATTTTTGAGAAATTAATTGATTATTTTAAAATAATAATTTCTAGTTTTGAATGTATATGAAAATGAGTAGTTGATAATACCTTCAAAATTTTAAATTTTCTTTAAAAAATATTTTGTTTTGTTACCAATGATTCAATAAAGTCTAAATAATAGTATGAATTTTATAATGAATTTGAACGGAGAAGAAGAACAAAAAAGAAAAGAAAAAAAATGAATGTGAGTTTCAATTTGACATGGGTGGTTGGAGGATGAAGAAAAAAAAAGAAAATGAAGGGATGAAAGTGGGAGGTGGAAAATTTAAGACATATCAAAATTAAAATTCAAAAAGAGAGAGAGAGAGAAAGAAAGAAAGAAAAAGATAAATGGAAAATTTTAAATGAAAAAATATATAATTTTAATTAACACGTGTCATGTAATGATTGGGGTGTGAACTCACTAGCTTGTTAAAATTTGGGGCTGATCGAAAAATGATATAATAACATGGTTCAAAATTGATTAGTGGGATAAAAGGACAGTCGCAAAGTTAAGGTGCCTTTATGAAAATCCAAAAGAACTTCAATGGTGACTTTATATATTTTCAATTTAATGTGTACGCCCCCATCAAAAGGACCCAATATACCCTGCTAGAGTTATAAAAGCATGCTGGTATGACCAATAAAGTGATGCCCATAGAGGGGATTTACAACCTACTTGGCTAGTATTTTTGAGACTATTTGTGTACCGCTGAACTAATTAAACTTATATTGATGCATTAATAAATGATGCATGTATAACTGAAATGTCTGACTTAACATGTGTAATTCAAGAACCAAAGAAGTACATAGCTAGGGTTTTAGAATTCAGGAGATAAATTGAATAACAACAGGGTAATCTGATTTGGATCATTTTATCAGCTAAAAGAACCAAACAATTCTAATTGGGATAAAGGACAAATATACCCTCGAACTATCGTAAATGGTATGCAGATACCCTTCGTCATACTTTAGGGACATTGGTACCCCTACCGTGCAAAAACTAGAGCGTATATGCCCTTCATTTTAACGGATGATTAAATAGGGACACGTGGCACAATCTTATCCATCGATCCGATGATGACACGTGTATGTCCGTTAGTATAAAGGGTATATATGTTTTATTTTTTCGACAACAGGGGCACCAATGTCCCTAAAGTATGACAGAGGTATCTGCATACCATTTACGATAGTTCGGGGGTATATTTGTCCCTTTTCACATTCTAATATTCAAGAAACAGTAGGTCTAGTCAGTGCAAGAGAATCAAGAAACTGACTGAAAACTAGGGACTTAATGGGTGAAAGGAACCCTTTAGTGAAATCCCACATACCTGGTGATGAATTCAACGGGGAGATCTTTTGATTTCGAGTCTGGTATTGATGGAAACTTCTTGCATACTTGAACTAGGGTTCTTGACCCCTTTTTCTCTTCTCTTGCTTCTAATTTTGTATGTTTTGATTAATGATTTGACTTAGCTAAGTTCTAGTTACGTTTCTAGACTTAAACTAAATAAAACATTATGATATATGGTCTAAACGACATACCTTAGGGGTCCAACGAAATAGGAAAAGACAAAAAGACCCCTGAATTAACTTTTGTCGAAGTTATTGACGGAGTTGAGCGACTAACCGTAAGTCAATTGATGGTCCGTGCTGGTCGACCGTCATTTGCGAATGAGAATTGAAAGCCCCATCGACGGAGTCGACTGACGGACCATAAGTTGATTGACAGTCCGTATTGGTCAACCGTCTTTCTCGAGTGAAGACCGAAAGTTGACTGGCCTACCGACGGATTCGACTGGCAGACAGTCAGTCGACTTATTGTTCGTAGTTGGCTCTGTCGCTAGCACTTGCAACCTTTGAAAATCTGCATTTTTGGTGTGTTTTGGTAATGGGGTGTTACACAAGTTGTCTTCATCATTTGTTATCAAAGTTGTGTTTAAAAGAGAGAAAGAGATGCCACACATCTTATGCGATGACTGATTTACAAGCCATAGGTGGAGTAAGAAACTCAACCATCAAAATTACAAATGAAACCGAAAGAAAGAAAAAAAAACAAGTGCCTTTCGTATAGATCGAGACTTGTAGCTTGATTCTTTACTCATTCCATACTGGGAAGAATTGCAGGAAATCGTTCGATAACACTTCTTCCTATTTCTTTCTCAATGATATCCAAAACATGGATGTCATGTATGACTTCCTAAAATGAAGGTCAAGATCTTTGGGAGGTCGTCAAGGGAAGTGAAGTCAAACTAGGGGAGGAAGAACCAAATGGCACATTGAGAAAATGGTAGATTAAAGCAGGAAAAACATTATTTGCCCTTAAGACCACCGTCAAGAAGACGTGTTAGAACATATAGGAGATGCTAGAACAGCAAAGGAAGCTTGGGACACGTTGGCTGCACTCTTTTTAAAGAAGAACGAGATACGACTACAACTGTCACGACCCAAAAACGGACATGATGACCCTCGTCTTATCCCACAAAGACAAGTCAGCCTAACCCGATTATTTCGATAAAATAAAGAAATAAAACCAAAGTCTGATAACGATTACTAATACAGAAACAATTAAACTTAATTCAATTCCCAAGACCTGGTAGTCACGTGCACAAGCCTCTAATCTAAATACTAGAATTGAAATAAAAATACGAGTCTAACATGAAGTTGTCTTTCAAGTAAAAAAAGTCATAAACTGGAGTAGAAAAGTTCGCTGAGATGACAAGCAGCTACCTCACAATACTCCACAGGATGCCTCGAAAACGAAGAGAATGGAAGGTATCACAAAAATCCGGGCTCGTAACCTACCAAAATTTGTAGAAGCAAGGGGTGAGTACCAAACCACGCTGTACCCTACAAGCAAACCTCTAAACACAAGTTAAGGGAACAAAATACGGGTACTCCTTACACCCTATCTGAACCTCCACGCTACAAACAGTTCACAAATTACCAAACACGCAACTCAATAACCACGCTCTATTAGTTTACATATTTCCAATAACAACTCAATATTCAACAGTCACAATTTTCACCGAGAAACACTAACAAGATCAGCAAACCGCGTATTCAAGTTTATCAATAATAATAAATGTGTAATGCCATGTCAAAAATAGTAATGCATGTCTTCCCTAACGATACACACCCGCTGTCTCTCAGTCTAGACCCATGGGGGACATATCTGTCAATGCATCTGTCGCGGCACACGACACGACCCTCGATAATAGAAACCATCACGGCGCGTGATACGTCCCTCGAAATATAATATCCATCGCGGCGTGCGATACGACCCTCGAAATGGTACATTCTCTAACCACAACCATGTCTAAGATATAGTGCAAATGACATGCTCAAATGAAAATGAGGAGATAACCATTTTAATAACAAAGAGCAATTTACAACAAGGAATATAACACCAACAAGCAAGCAACAAGTCTCCAAGTCATTCTCAACACCACACAAGGAAATACAAGAATTTGATACGCTTAACAAGGGTTTAGAAATCCACTTGCCTTAGTCAATCGAATAATCACTCTAGGACTTGAGCCTTCCCTTTTCGTTGAACTTCTGAACCAATACAATCTATTCAAATCTATTCACAATAAGATTTCGGAACTAAAAAAATTCACATTATTAAGTGTTCAACCTTGAACTTAAAATTCACCCAAATGTATAATCAAATTCATAATTCTTGATGTCAACTAATATTTCAACTATCATATTTTCCAAGTTCCAAATCTAAGGTTAAGTCCCTTTTTTTTTCCAATACCAATTCTAATAATTCACATACAATATAATACACAAATAATTAATTTTCTATCTTAGTGTAGCAAAACTTGAATTATAATATGACAACAATAGCAAGGATATTTCTATAAGTTTACTATTCTATACTTACCCATCTAGTCAAACGCTTAATTAGTAGAGGTCACTATCGTGGTACATTCTCAACTTTGCAAAAGTAAAAATATTTACATATATTTTCTTTTCAAATAACTTCCAACAACCAATCAATAATATATTATTTTTATAGAATTATTAATGCCGATGATAAGTTTCCTCGTAAATTGTGTGTCATGCAACCATTATACACCACTTACAATTTTATATTGCAATTATATTGTGCCTATCAAGAAATCATTTTAATACAAATAACAAAATGTTATTCACATCAAACATACATAGCCAAAGCTAAACAATTACATATCTCAGCCATTATATAATATATTAACTAATTACTACTCAATCTCTTATAAACCTACTGACCAAATTTTTTTTCTTTAAACTCGAGCAGATGTTTTTTCCTCAATACCGTGTCTACATCTTTCCTAATAATAATAATATAATATTAATAATAGTAACATTGTTTCTTGTCTTGTACTTCTTCCAAAAATTTCCATAATTATGCACATTATCATATGAATTATCACTGCCAAATTCCCTTTATCATACTATTACTATACTAACCTAATAATAACACGATTAATTATCTTTGGAAGAATTCAATAAAATACTCAAATATACCATAGGAATTACAGTGAATCTGACAACTTTTCAATTGAAAATTTCCATTAACCTTACCTTTTTGTTCACTACATTAATGCCTTTTGTCTTTTTCTGTTTTCACTATTCCCACAATAACCTTCATTTGTCCAAAAAGGTAAAATAAAATACGCAGACCATCCAACATATATATTAATCATATTGAAAGGAAGAAAAGCTCGATTACTTTACCTGATTCACAAAGTTTTCTTTTGTTCTGGTTTTTCCCCGCAGTCACTCCTGTCGTTCTCTCAAGGCCACACGTTCTCCTCTTTACCCTTTTCAGTTATGTCCCATATGTTAACTTTAAATAATTTAATTCACTTTAACCCATGGTGTATAGAGTATTATTAAATGGTTACTTTAGTCCATTAACTACTGATTAATTATTTCAAGTTACACTAATATTTAAATTTTCCAAAAATACCCTTCCAGGTCATTACAACAACTTTTAGAAAGTGAGTTATTGTAGAAAGCTCAAAATGATGTGAGCATTGCACAATACTTTTAGGAAGTGAAGTCGATATGACGTGAAATTTCAAAAGTGCAACAAACAACTACAACTGGGGAAACCGGGATAAAAAGAATAATCATTCATTGTTTGATACTGAGTGTAGAAACTTTGTTACTGAAGTACAGGGATAGAATGTTCAACCATCACTTGTTAAGTTTGAGAATATGTGTGCTTGGCAAGAAGCCATGGCTAAGCAAATAGGCGGAGTTTCATAAAAAAGTGAGGAGGAAGAACTGTATATCAACAAAAGCAGGGGGAACTCAAGTAGTACAATGTAGCTGTGACGAAAAGAAGTGACGATATGGAAAAAAATCATCAAGGAGAGGAGAATTATCATCCAATGAGAGCTTCAAAGAACTATTGGGGCAAAAACAAGAGGTTTTAAGGGAAGTGTCATCACTACAGAAACATGGGACATAAAACCAAGGTTTGTTGGTTCAATAAAACGGCTATAGAGAGCAATGTTGCAGCCACTTCTAGTCAAAGGAAAAAGAATGAAGATGATTGGGATGCTAAAGCATTTTTTGCTATAGAATAAGAGGAGTTAGATCTTACAGTAACAACCTCTAAAAAATTTATTATGAGAGTGACGGGATGTTTTACTTAGGGCGATCAAACAATATGAATGGGTTCAAGGAGAAGATGCAAAATCTAATCAAGTACAAGGGAAATCGTGAGGTGGTGACAACCGATGATACAAAATTATCGATAACTCATATCGGCAAGGCTGTAGTGTCACCAAATAGTAATGTTCATATGATGTTGCTTCAAAATGTTTATAATGTCCAAGGAATGAAGAAAAATCTTCTTTCAGTAGCACAGCTAACATCTACGGGTCATTTTATTCTATTTGGTCCGCAAGATGTAAGTATATATCAGGATCTTCAGATTAAAAAAAGCCAGTAAATAAGGGACAAACATTGAATTCCGTTTATGTTATATCGACAGAAACCACATATATAGACAGGACAAGGAACAATGAAATTGCAGAGTTATGGCATGTTCGGTTGACGCACGTTAGCTACTCTATACTTAAGTGTCATGATGGAAAAGTCAATGTTGAAGGATCTTCCAAAACTCCCACTATGGACAAATGTTTTATGTGTGGATTACAAATATGGTAGACCACATCAATTTTCGCACGAGGATTTAAAATATAAGGCCAAGGAACCATTAGAATTAATTCACTCTGATGTATTTTGACTTCTCAAGCAACTCTCTGTTGGTGGGATGAAATATATGTTAACCTTCATTGATGATTTTTCCAGGTATGTATGGATTTATTTTCTGAAGGAAAAGTCTTATGCATTTTTTAAAAATTCAAAGAATTTATAAAGGTTGTTGAAACAGAAGTTGGCAAGAAAATTCTTTGCCTGCGAACTGCCAATGGTGGGGAATACACATCATATGAATTCTCTAAATTCCTTTTGAAGTATCAAATATGTCGTCAACTTACATGTCCAAATACTCCAAATGGTGTAGGAGAACGAAAGAACAGACACATTGCTTCACGCAAAAAATGTTTTGGGACAATTTTGGGCGAAAGTTATGAAAATTGCAGCTTTTGTGATCAATAGAATTTCTAAACAAAGGTTAAGTTTTCTTTCACCTTTTGATAAGTTATGGTATATGAAAACGTTCTTTAGCTATTTTCATGTTTTCGGATGTGTATGCTATGTATTTGTACCTAACCATTTACGTAGCCATATGGACAAAAAGGCTATTAGGTGTATCTTTGTTGCATATGACAATCAACGAAAAGAGTGGCATTTTTTTGACCCAAGCACGAGAAAGTGTTACACTTTTCGGAAAGTGATATCTGATGAAGCTTCTTCATGGTTTCCTTAAATTAAGGAGATCCTGTCAGATTCAAATGTTCTCAACGATGTGTTGGACTCGTCTCATGTCCAGCTGAGTTTAGATGAAGCTGAAAATGAAGCTAACAAAGATATTGCTGAAAACGGCGTGGCTCAAAATTCTTGGCAAATTGGTGTATATCAAAAACAAAGTGAAGCAAACGAGCTAAGTGGAACAATTACCCCCATCTCTTAGAAGGTCATCAAGAAACAGAAAGCTTAATCAAAACTATGCCAATGCTGCCATAGTAGAAGAAGAAGATGAAACAGAACCAGAGAATTTTGACGAAGCATTCCAAAATCTGAAGTGGATTAAAGCTACGAAGGAGGAGATTGATGCAATTGAACTAAATCAAACATGGGAGCTCATGGTAAAGCTAAGAGATGTCAAACCTATTTCTTGCAAATAGATTTACAAGATAAAGCGTCACACAAATGTGTCAATTGAAAGGAACAAAGATCATCTTGCAGCCCGGGGCTTTTCTCAACAATATGGAGTAGATTATGATGAAACATTTAGTCCAATGGCTAAGCTTACTACACTCCCGATCATACTTGCACTTGCTGCTAGTAAAAATTGGAACCTATAACAGATGGACATAAAGAATGTCTTTCGGCACAGAGAGTTGGATCGAGAGATCTACATGTGTCAACTAATGGGATTTCAGAGTCAAGATCATCCCAAGTATGTATGTAAGATTCGAAAAGCGCTATATGGGTTAAAATATATGTGGTATGGTAAGATTTCCTAATTTCTTACTCATAGTTGTTATTCTGAGCACCGGCAGATTGCAGCTTGTTTGTGAAAATTGTTTGAAAGAAACTAGCCATTGTGCTATTATATGTGGATGATCTAATTCTAACAGGAGACTGTGAAGAAGAAATTCTTCTATCAAAGAAGAATTTGTCATTTTGCTTCCAGACTAAGGAACTTGGACAACTCAATTCTTGGCTTTGAGGTTGATTGTATTGAACATGAAATTTGTTTGCATCAGAAAAGATATTCTAAAGATCTGTTGATGATGTTTGGAATGTTGAATTGAAAACCAATATCAACACCATTGGAGCCAAATGCTAAGATTTGTGCACATGAAGGAAAAGACTTAGCATATGTGACGATGTATCGACAATTGGTAGGTAATATGATTTATTTAAATCACACTCGACCTGAAATTTCTTTTTCAGTTGGTGTGATGAGTCGCTAAATGCATAATCCAAAGAAGCACCCTATGGAGGTTTTTCAAAGAATACTAAGATATGTGAAAAGTAAATTGATTATGGTCTTTTGTACAAGAAAGGTGAAGAATGCAAGTTGGCCGGATATTGTGAATCTGACTATTCAGGGGATCACCCAAGGTTCAAAAACTAGCTATGTGTTTAATCTCGGAGATGGAGTGATTTCGTGGTGCAGCAAAAGGCAACCAACTGTGTCGGTGTCAACAACAGAAGCAGAGTATAGGGAAGCAGCAGTTACATCACAAGAAAGTATGTGGATTATGCAATTGATTAAGGATTTACACAAACCAGTTGGCTACTCGGCTACCTTGTACAGTGATAATCAGTCAGAAATTTGCTTGGATGAAAATCCTATTTTTCATGATAGGAAGAAACACGTGAAAACACATTACCACTTTATCAGGGAAAAAGTGTTGAAAGGAGAGATTGATTTGCAGCATATTAAAACTGAGCCACAAATTGTAGACGTGTTCACGAAAGGCTTAAGTTTCCATAAGTTTGAAAGTTTATGTCAATAACTAGGCATGGTTAAGACCGACGCTGATGTCGATAGGGGTGTTAAAAGTTGTACAACATCAGCCGCTATTATTTAGTATGACTAAGTCTACAGTAGATCTATATTTTAGCTTTCAGATGGTAGTTGTTTTCTTTTTACTCTTGATAGTTTTCCTATTGTGTAGTATTGCAGAAGTGTATTTCTAATGTTTAGGTGAGTTCATTTAGTGAAATTACATTTGTGGTTTAGTGGGAATATGATTCAATAACATGTAAACCTATATAAGGATACAAAGTCTATTAAATCATATCATTTAGTAACAATCTCTGCAACAAAACTTGGTTATCTTTTATTCTTCCTGTTATTTCCTTTTCTTCAATTATTGGTTTCTTTATCGAGTTGTCTTCATCACTCTCTACCAATTTATGGTGCACTTTTTGTTCTTGGGGAGTCCAAAAGTTTAAGTTTGATCGGGAATTTGCACATGAAATCTTCAAAATGTTTTAAAGAAATTCATATATTTATAACGAAAAAGGGTCATATTTTCCCTTGTACACTTGGAAAAGGGTCATTTTACCCTCCATTATACTTTTTTGATGTACTAGTTCTCGAACACGTGCAACACACGTGTATTTCATACCATTTTAAATTACACAAACACATAGTCAACTATAAACTGTGTGATTCAAACATAGTCCATGTCCACATATCAAAGTTCAAATATGCAAAGGCATAACTTATATCAAATTGAGTTTATTGCAACATAAATTTTTCATAAATAGATATTATACTAAAAGAAGTGAATATGCTGCTAGATTAGCAATAATACAAAAAGTGTGGTCTATATTTGTAGCTAAACCAATTATATTGGCACATATTTACGTGAAGTAGACTCTTTTTGGAGGATAAATCTAAACAAAGAAAGAAAATGAAATAATTGGACAAACCCAACTTACGATACACTTTGTAGAGTACTTAACGAATGTGAAAAGATTGATCAGAATAAATATCATTCAGAAGATAAAACTATGTACAACCAATAATAACCAAGAAATTATATATATATACGACCCCAGATCACATAATACTTTCACAAGAGGGAATACTATGAACGCACCCGAATCTTCTTTCTTTGTGCGACTGTACAACTGCTCCAAGAGGTAATACTTGGGTAATCAAGTAAGGTCCAGTCCGTTCGGAATTGAGCTTGCCCAGAAGCCAATGCAGCCTTGAACTGTCTAAAAGCACCAAATCCCCACCCATAAACTCTCGTTTATTACTTTTAAGGTCATTATCCTTTTTCATCTTTTCTTTGTGGGATATAGCAAATACCGATTGGAGCTCACCACTCTGCCTCATGGACCTACATATGTTGAAGGTCGCTTCTTCATTGTTCAACCGGAATTTCATCTGCCCTTTTTCCATATCAACTAAGGCTCTACCCGTAGAAAGGAATGTCCTACCAAGAATAATAGCACTTCAAAATCGACTTCACAATCAAGAATAACAAAATCTGCCGGAAATATGAACAACTCCACTTTTACTAGCACATCATGGAGTATCGCTAAAGGCCTTTTCACTGTTCGATAAGCCATCATTAGCCGCATTGCAGAGGGCTTTGGGTCACCCAAACCTAACTTCTTGTAAATCGATAGAGGCATGATATTTATGGTTGCCCCCATATCACATAATGCTTTCGCAAAATGTAATGACCCGACTGTACAAGGAATAGTGAATGCACTCGAATCTTCTTTCTTTTGTGAGAGAGATCTTGTAGAATAGTGCTACAATACTGCATTCTATCATCATCCTCGAAAGTGACCGATCTTTTCTTTGTAACCAGATCTTTCATAAACTTGGCATAACCGGGCTTTTGTTCTAGAGATTCTACCAAAGGGACATTGATAGAAAGCTGCTTCAACATTGTTATAAAACGCCGATATTAACCATCCTCGGTCTTTTTCACTAATCTCTGAGGAAAGGGGGGGTGGTGGTCTAGGTATGGAAATTACCTTTATAGGGACTACCCTCTACCACCTTATCATTATCCTTTCTCATCTTTTCCTCATTAGACGACATAGGGGGTCAATGGTTTGCTTACCACCCCGAGTAGTGATTGCCATATATTGTGCATCATTTTTCGGATTTGGACAGTGTTTCAAGGAAGAGTGCCCGGTTGCCGTGTGTTCACAGTCGCAGATAATTGGGCCATTTGCAACTCGATCTGCTTAATCGATATTGCATGTGTATCAACTTTTTGCCCAATACCCGCTAAATCACTCCTTAACTCTTTAATGTGCTCATCACTAGCATCGAACCTCCTAATCATTTTGTGCAACATATCCTTAACTCGCGCCATACTATCTCAACCATCCATAGGAGTAACATCACAATTTTGAGGAGGGACATAGGGCCCATTCCTATCATTTCTGTTACCGTAGTTACCCCTGTTGAAGTTGTTGTCGCGGTTGTAGTTTCCATCTCGGACATAATGACCCTCACAGTTATAGTTACAATAGTTTTGACCTTGGTTCCCTTTACCATGGCGCCAATTCTCCTGATTAGAGCCTTGGGCACTTGGTCGGAAACCCCCCGTCTGCTCATTTACCGCATAGGAATCCTCCTCATAGTAGCACTCATCATTTTGTGGCGGTGGTTTCGACAAGTACTTGTCATGACCCAAAACGAGCCGCGAGTGGCACCCACACTTATCCTACTAGGTGAGCGAACCAACAAATCTAAACCTCAACATTTACCAGTATATCAATTATGAATAGTAAAAATAATACGGAAGATCCAAAACTTATTAACGTAATCAATTAAATAAAATTCTAAAGTATAGAACTTATTATTCCCAAAATCTGGAAGTCATCACATCAAGAACATCTATCCTCAAATTACCAAGTCTAAGAGTATTTAAGAAGCTAAAATAAGTAAAAAGATGGTCCATGTCCGAACTGCAAATAGCTCACCCTCAAATATCCTCTTTCCACTCAATTAACATATAGAACCATATTCCCTTCTATAAGTATTCTTAAGCTGCATATGGAGAAGTATATACACAACAATGGTGTGTACAACAACTACAAGCATGGAGGACGGTGAAGCGCATTGATAGCAAAATGTACAATCCAATACAACCATTCCTAAATCGACAAAGAGGGTGAAGCATGAAGACGTGACGGAGAGAATCCAGCCCGAGCTAGGAATAATAGCTCACCCTGAAATCTGATGTGCTGGAGACTGGNGTGGTGCTCGAGCTAGCTTGGCCACATCTCGATTGTTCCATTGTGTAGCTTCTAGCAACCACCAACATAAGTACTAGATAACTCTGTCCCTCAAGACAAGTTTTTGGCAGATAAGAAGAAATCACCTAGTGTATCACATCGTAGACACTTGAAAACACAATATCAAACTACACAACTGCAAACTATAAGCACATGGCTAATACATGATAAGTTATGCCCAGAAAAAGATTAGACAACTTCATATATTGCATGCTCCAAGTTAATGTGTTTCACCGAGGCAACAAGGAGGAAAACGAAAAGGGAATCAAGAATAAGATATCGATAAGTTATGGAGATCGCTCTCCTAAAAGAAAGATATCGGAATTTTAGACCTTCAGTGTGACTTGACCATGCCAAGAGAGTTCCTTCTTTCCGACTCTATTATTGTCATCGACCAAGTAATTCTTTGGCACACACTCCATTCTCAACACGTCCCCGCCTGCTGACAGTTCTTCGTATCCAACTTCATGATGTTCCTGTAACATGAATAATTAATTAAACTTAGATAACTCTTACAGCAGTGAACATTCTAATCTTTGACATATCTTAACTGTAGTATGTTACCGAGTTGAACTTTGAGGTAAAGGCAGGACGAGCTGATTCTACTACTGCATCATAGCCACTGTTGGATCTTTCTACTTTAGGGACTTCACTCTCAGCATCGAAGTGTGTTTTTAAATGTGAAATGTTTTTCCCATTATCGTCATCAGAAGATTGGCTTTTCAACAAGTACCTACGCCTTTGCTTTAAGAATCTGAAATTAAACGAGTATGATATTAGGACATTACTCCTCTTCTGTATGTATTGTGCGCTACTCTCAATTTTAGCTGAGGGTCTATGGATCGAGGCGAGGGTGAGGTTTGTGTACACTCTATCCTCCCCAAACCTCACTTATGGACTATATTGCTTAGACTCGTCAAAAATAACGATGGATGCATATCGGATACTCCAAAAATAGTGTACTTCTGGAGAATTCGATACGGATGTGACAAAACTTTTGGAGAGTCCGAGCAACATAGCTTTTCCAATAACACTAGTTATGTTGTTGTACTCTTCTTCTATTCCTTTTTTCCCCTTTATATCAGTTAAGAGAAAAGAAAAGTATCCATAATAGGCGATACCGATTAGTTTAGATCAAGGTATGGTCATTGTATATATGCATTTAAGTGTGAGATACAGAGAATCTCCGATTCCTGAAAACCCCATACGTATCTAAAAGAAGAAATATCGAGTATTGGAATGAAACGGGCTAAAACAGAACGAAATGGTTGTAGAGGATTCGTATAGTAGAATCGAACTAGTTTAGGATTGAGATTTGAGAAAACTATGATCATACAGGATTTCAGCCAAAATGCTTTCTTTCTTCAGCTTTGCAGCCTGCAACTTCCTCTTCTTGGAGACGAAATCCTATACACAATTGCCACACCATCATCACACAACTAACATCCAGAATAATCAAGTCGAATGCACAACTTCATCTACGGAACAGTCAATAATCACAGGGTAAAAAAGCAATCCCAAATCCTAATCTAATACATGTATTAGTCATGATATTATTTAATCATTTGTTTGGTGGGATTTTTAGCCTACATATAACTAATGCATAGCCAAACCATAGTGTTTAGCAATACAAAAAGGCTATTAATACATGGATAAGCATAGTTAAAGACAAAACTATCTTTCTAATACACCTAACCAAACAGTGCATAGACATAATCAGTGGCGGAGCTAGCTTATAGTCAAGGGGTTCATTCGAACCCCTTTGATGGAAAATTATACTATCTATATATGGTCAAAGTTACTTTTTATGTATATATAGTAGATGTCGAACCCCTTTTAGCTAGTTAGTGTGTTGAGTTCTTCAAATTTTGATCCCCTAAGTAATAGTCTTCGCTCCGTCACAAGACATAACTAATCACAGCATTACTAATCCTAGCATTACGCGGAGCCACCTTAGGCAAAGGGTGATTCCGTGCACAACCTTCAACGGAAAATTATATAGTGTACAAAGGTTAAATGATAGCGTACATTTAATTTTGCACACCATTCGTCAAATTCCTAGCTCCACCACAGCTAATACAGTCTATTGAGTACTATTCTTATACACTGTACCGAACAACTATCTAAAAGTAACAAATAAAAACAGGACAATAAAATACCAAAACTCAAATTAGACAAGTTCACAATGAGGATTACTGAAAAAAGGAACAACAAGATAATCAAAACTCAAACTAATTAGGATTCAAAAAAACATAAAAATCAAGAAAAGTTTAAACCTTTTGCAGTTCTAATAACTCATTTAACAGCTTTTTCACCTTGGATTCTTCTTCATCAACAAAACTAATTCCATTGAAACCCTCAACAGACCTTTTCATCTCTGTTTCACTTGGCACATACCCACCAAGGAAAAAAGCCCTAAAATTTCAAGAAAACTCAACCCCACATAAAAAAAATCAAATCTTTGAAGAAAAATTGGTCCATTTTATCAAGAGGGATAATGTAGATGGGGTATTTAGGATAAAACCCCATATATGGAAGGGAAAAAATGAGGGGTTTTATTGTGAAAAGAAGTTGAATTATGTGTGTGGTTTGAGGACATTAGAGGAAATCTTTGTTTCCTCCATCTCCATATATCTTTCCATTTGTTTTTCCCCTTGTAAGGTATAAAATACTACTATATAGTTCGATTCTTTGATTCGATTTTATTAGAGTTGATATATATACTCCTCAATTTTGTATTTAGAGTTGATATATTTATTATGAAAGTGATTCGTATATATCTCTATTGTTATACAGATAACTCGTATATATAAACTACATATTTTGAAAGTTTATGTAGATATGTTATCTTTTACTTTTGTATAAGTGTAGATATCCTTTATTCGTTATACTTTTGGGACATTGCTGTCCTTGTCATCCAAAAACTAGAGCATATATACCCTTTATAGTAACGGACATACGCGTGCCGTAATCTTATCTATCGATCCGACATGTATTAAATATCGGATTGACGGATTAGATTGCGCCACGTGTCCCTATTTAGTCTTCCGTTAGAGTGAAGGACATATATACTTTAATTTTTTTTTTATGGCAGGAATATCAATGTCTCAAAGTATAACGAAGAATATCTACATTCTATTTACGATCATTCGAGTATATTTATCCTTTTTCCATTAAAAAATCTCTTTGGACACAATTTAGCATGGTATTAATCCATTATATATATATATAT
>NC_028642.1:37636647-37651198 GCF_001406875.1 Solanum pennellii | reverse complement strand
ATCAACACGGGGCACACATACCCTTCCCTTAATTCTCAAAACGCCTTCCTCATCAATTATTGCCTCTTTAGCCTCTCCTCGTAATACCATATCTCGAATTCGGCTCAGCTTCTCATTAGCAAACTGCCTTCCCTTTATCTTGTCAAGAAAAGAAGATCTTGCCTCCACACAAGCCAAAAATCCTCCTTTCTCTAGTACTTCCAGCCTCATGAAGTCATTAGCCAAAGTCTGAACCTCTCTAGCCAATGGGCGTCTAGAAACCTGTAAGTAGGCTAAACTACCCATGCTCCCTTCTTTTCTACTTAAAGCATCTGCCACAACATTAGGTTTTCCTGGTTATACAAAATAGTAATATCATAGTCCTTCAATAGTTCCATCCACCTTCTCTGCCTCAAATTCAAATCTTTCTGAGTAAAGACAATACTTAACTGGTGGCAAACAACAAACACGTGAACCATTGACAACAACACCATAATGGGTACACCATCAATCACACCACCAAGCACACCTATGAGGACTCATGCCTCCACACCATACTCATTTGGGAAATAAGTTCTTTGAGTTTGAGTATATTAAGTTAATTCAAGATTCCTTTCCTTTAATGTTATTGTGTCGGAACGCGACACTCCGATCCCATAAATCGTGTCGGAACGTGACACTCCGATCCCATAATACCGTGTCGGAACGTGACACTCCGATCCCATAATACCGTGTCGGAACGTGACACTCTGATCCAAAATTACCGTTAAGTTATCATTTAATATCACCACTTTTTCATTCGTTAATAATATTTCATCGAGCCTCTTTTATTCAAGGCATTACTTCGATATTCATGGTTCAAGATTAAAATTTCAAATTCTCATAATTTTAGGCCAACCACAAACCACACAATCAAGTACACAGGAGACTTTACCATATCATTCAATACATATCAATTGCTATTTAGAGTTTATCTATCACATAGAAATAAACCATAACCTACCTCCACCGAAGAATCGAAATCAAGCAAGCTACCTCCCCAATGCCTTTGCTTTCCTCAATGCCTATGAACCTTTTCAATCTGAAGTCTAAGTCGCTCGCTCCCCTCGTTCGTTCACGCCCTTCTCCTTTTTTTATTTTTCTTTTACAGATTCTTTTTACCCTAATTATCATATAATCAATTATAAAAGATGATAAAAGTAACCCACTATTTATTTTAAAGTTATCTCCTTTAACCCCCAACTAACTCAATTATAAAAATTACCCCACTAATTTCATAATAATAATTATGAATAGTCCAAAACACCCATTTAAAAATTTTAGCGGAAGTCTGACCAAGTCGGGGTTAAGCAGCTTGTGACGGTCCGTCGTATCTATGACGGTCCGTGCTGCAGGTCCGTATTGAAGTTCAGAGAGTCGATCCCAAAACCCAGATTCCAGAGTTGAAGTGTTTTGGAACAATGACCCTCGACGGACCGTCGTGCCTATGACGGTTCGTCCTACTTGTCGTCGAGGGTAATGAGGAGAGCAGCAGAAGAAATTGCACAAGTATGGGACGACGGAGTCCATCACGGTCCGTCGTGAACATGACGGTCCGTCGCGTGGTCCGTCGACCCAGTCAGTTTTTATCAAAAATAATTCTACTGCTCGAACCGACTAAACAGGTTGTTACAGTACTTGACTGCATTTATCTTTTCTGCACCCTCAGTGACATGTTTTAGTACCAACCCAAGCTCAGTTCTCATATGAGCCATTTCTTCACGAATATCATCTGTGGCTGGGTTGTGAGTGGACTGCACTGCGAAGCTATTTCTCCCGGTATCTGACTTCCTAGTACTCCAAGCTTTATTATTCCGGGAGATTTTCTCTAATTTTTCAGCAATCTCAGCATAAGAACACTCTCCATAAGATCCACCTGCTATAGTTTACAAAACTGCTTTATTATTATCACCATGTCCCCGATTGAAGTATTTCTTTTGTAACTCATCATCTATACAATGATTTGGGATGCTTCTAAAAAACGAGGTGAATCTATCCTAAGAACTACTAACTGACTCTCCTGGTAGTTCCACAAAGTTGTTCACCCTGTCTTTGTGGTTTAGTTTCTTTGAGACCGAGTAGTAGCGAGCAAAGAAAACGTCCCGTAGTTGGTTCCAAATGAAAATAGAGTTGTAAGGGAGCTCAGTGAACCATATAGCAGCCTTTCCCGTCACTGAGAGAGGAAACACTCTTAGCCCTATTACATCCAAGTCCAAGTCAGACCTCCCTACACAGCTTTTACACACTATCCTTACCTTAGCTATATGGGCATATCGATCCTCAGAAGGTAGCCTTGAAAACAAACCTCTGGCAGTGAGGGGGCATGACAGGTGTCCCATCGGAGTCTGCTATATTGTCATAGCCTCTGTAGTATTCTTGGGGCCGTGGATCAAGATATTGTCCCCTCTTTTTGTGTTCACCCGGAGCATCGGGTAACAACTGACCATGAACCTCAACCGGAGCTGGGATGTTCTGGTTTGGCTCATTATCATTAATTCCCAAGTTTTGATTCATGTTGCATAATGTACGCTCTAATTTGTGATCGTAGGGAAACAAGGGTTCTCTTCCTCTCCGTGTATTTGGCATACAAGGAAGATGGTTTTGCAAGAATCAAAATTAATAAAACAAAGTAAAATCAAGAAAATATCAACTAAACTATAGTAATAAGTTTAAGTTAATCAAAAAGCTACTTTCCACGCAGCGGCGCCAAAATTTAATATGCTCAAACATACTTCTCAAATAAGAAGTAAAGCAGTCATGTCAAGTAAATAACCCAACTAGTGAGGTTGGGATCATACCCACGAGGAAAATAGTCTACACTTAACTTCAATCTATTATTACTATTGTTCAGTTAATTACTTACTTAGAAAGCAAAAATAATAAAACGGGGGTTTTCCATTTCTGAATAAATGAAAATAACTAGAAAAATTAAAGGAGACACTTAAAAGCTTCGAATGTTGGAGTTTAATCAATTAATAAAAGTACCTAGGGTTTACGTGTTCCCCACATGTTCATAACTTGATAATTCTAACTATAATAATTATTTCCTAGTATCTTGCATGCGAAGTGATAAGTTATGTATTTCTAAATCCTTGGTCCGGCATCTAGACTACGCACCTTGGTCCGGCTATGTGTGTTGCTATACTAACCCTTACCTGTACCTCATATTAAGCATCACATTCGATATTTGACTAAGTTATTACCTTGTACCAATCAATACTAGTCTATTAGATAGTATACACTAAATCTATGTTGATAATTCTTTTCCTATTATCTAACTCATTGGTACGGCAAGTAGCATTAAGGCGAGTTCTAACGTTGGCCATCCGTTAAAAAGACTTCTAAGCGAAAGAATTATAAATACATGCAAGACACTATTCTATAATTGTTATTTTAGTTAGTTTTTACCTCATTATTCGCCTATGGTTCCCACAACCCTAGTTATGGAGTTAACTTACCCATAGTCATAATCACAATATTCAAATATATGATATAAGAATTCATGTACTTACTTCAATGAGAAAGAGTAAAATCCGAAAGTTCACTTGATTAATCAGCAAAAGTCACCATCAATTGCTAAAATTAATTGAAGATTAAATATTCTTCAAAAGTGTAATAGTAATCACCAAAAGTCTAACAAATAGTCTAAAAATATTCAAGAGTCTAACAATAATCAAGGACCTAACCAAATAATCAAGAGTCTAACCTAAAAAACGAGGTTTTTCGAACTATTTATAAAAAAAAACCTAATTAAATAAGGACTCTATTTACTGGAAATCTGTCAAAACGCGGCTGGGTCGACAGACCTCGCGATGGATCATCGTAGTAACGACGGATCGTCATGGACTCCGTCATCCCATACTTGTGCAATTTCTTTTGCTAATCTCTTCATTACCCTCGACGGCAGGTATGACGGATCGTCATAGGCACAACGGTCCGTCGGGGGTCTCTGTTCCAAAACACTTGAACTCTTGGAATTTGGGTACTGGGACTACTTCTCTGAACTTCATGACGAACCTGCAGGACGGACCGTCATGGCTACGATGGTCCGTCATGGCTACGACGTTCCGTCACGCTTTTTGTAACCCCACACTTGGTCAGACTTCCCCATCTTCCTTCAGCAGCTGCACTACGATGCCACCTACGGACCGTCACGAGCATGACGGACCGTCACAAGCTCCGTAGGTGGTCTCTTCTGCATTTGTTCGCTCAAAAACCTCCGCATTCATCTTTGGACACATTTCCTGCAAATAAGGAGAAACTTATATAAAAATTAGCACAAAAAGTCTTTTGGACACACTTAACTTAAGGAAAAAGTATTAATAATACCGTGAAACCACGATATATCAACACCCTAAACTTAAATTCGTTGTTTGTCCTCAAACGACGCACTATGACTCAATACAACTTGTACAATAGAATCCATGTTTGTCCTCAACTTCTTGTGGCACTACCAGGATAGTCAGTTAGTAGTTCTTGGGATAGATTCACCTCGTTTTTGAGAAGCGTCCCAAATCACTGTATAGAGGATGAGTTACTGAAGGAATACTTATGCTGAGATTGCTGATAAATTAGAGAAAATCTCTCGGAATAATAAATCTTGGAGTACTAGGAAGTCAGATACCGGGAGAAACACCTTCGTAGTGCAGTCCACTCAGAACCCAGCCACATATGAGATTCGTGAAGAAATGGCTCAGATGAGAACTGAGCTTGGGTTGGTACTAAAACATGTCAATGGGGGTGCAGAAAAGATAAATGCACTCAACTACTTGTCGAAACCACCGCCACAAAATGATGAGTGTTATTATGAGGAGGATTCCTATGGGGTAAATGAGCAGACGGGGGGTTTCCGACCAAGTTCCCAAGTCTCTAATCAGGAGAATTGGTGCCAAGGTCAAGGGAACCAAGGTCGGAACTATGGTAACTACAACCGTGAGGGTCATTATGTCCGAGATGGAAACTATAACCGCGACAACAACTTCAAGAGGGGTAACTATGGTAATAGAAATGATAGGAATGGGCCCTATGTCCCTCCTCAAAATCGTGAAGTTACTCGTAGGGATGGTGGAGATAGTATGGCGCGAGTTGAGGATATGTTGCACAAAATGATGAGGAGGTTCGATGCTATTGATGAGCACATTAAAGATTTAAGGTGTGATTTAGCGAGTATAAAAGTATATACACATGCAATATCGATTAAGCAGATCGAGTTTCAAAGGGCCCAATTATCTGCGACAGTGAACACACGACAACCAGGCACTCTTTCTAGCAACACTGTCCAAAACCCAAAAAATGATGCGCACTGTATAGCAATCACTACTTGGGGTGGTAAGCAAACCATTGACCCACCTATGCCGTCTAATGAGGAAAATGTGAGAAAGGATGATGATAAGGTGGTAAAGGGTAGTGGTGAAGCAGAGGAAAGCAATGGAAAAGATGCAGAAGTCACTATGAAGGTAATTCCCATGCCTAGGCCACTACCACCCTTTCCTCAGAGATTAGTGAAAAAGACCGAGGATGGTAAATATCGGCGTTTCATAACAATGCTGAAGCAGCTTTCTATCAATGTCCCTTTGGTAGAAGCTCTAGAAAAAATGCCCGGTTATGCCAAGTTTATGAAAGATCTGGTCACAAAGAAAAGATAGGTCACTTTCGAGGATGATGATAGACTGCAGCATTGTAGTGCTATTGCTACAAGATCCCTCGTACAAAAGATAGAAGATCCGGGTGCGTTCACTATTCTTTGTACAGTTGGGTCATTACATTTTGCGAAAGCATTATGTGATCTAGGGGCAAGCATAAATCTCATGCCCCTCTCGATTTACAAGAAGTTGGGTTTGGGGGATCAAAAACCCACTGCTATGCGGCTACTGATGGCTGATCGGATAGTTAAAAGGCCTATAGGGATAATCCATGATGTGCTAGTAAAAGTGGAGTCATTCATATTTCCGGCAGATTTTTTCATTCTTGAATGTGAACTCGATTTTGAAGTGCCTATTATTCTTGGGAGGCCATTCCTTGCTATAGGTATAGCCTTAGTTGATATGGAAAAGGAGCAGATGAAATTTCGGTTGAACAATAAAGAAGCGACCTTCAACGTTTGTAGGACCATGAGGCTGAGTGTTGAACTCCAATTGGTATCCGCCATATCCCACAAAGAAAAGATGAACAAGGATAATGAACAAAAAAGTGCAAAACAAGAGTTTATGGTTGGGGATTTGGTGCTTGTAGACAGTTCTGGGGTGCCTTGTCTTCCGGGCAAGCTCAAGTCCAAACGGACTGGCCCTAACTTGATTACCCAATGTTCCCTCATGGAGCAGTTGAGTTAAAATCCAAGGAGGGAGTGTGGTTTAAGGTGAATCGAAAACGAATAAAACTATATTTTCGGCATAAATCATCAGGGAATGAAGTGATAGAGGCATACCATCTTGATGAAGTCTGAGTAATTAAGTGTCCCCAGTCGTGCCGCGACATTAAATCAGGCGCTTGTTGGGAGGCAACCCAATACTTATAGTCTCTTTACTAGTGGTAGCATTTTTCTACTAATGGGTTTTAAATTTGCAGGCACATCACCAGGAAATTCTGCAGAAAATTACTCTGCAGCAGTCACTTACGGATACAGCGACGGACCGTTGCGCATGGGACGGACCGTCGCATGAATCTGTCGTGCCAGGTACGTCTTTGTGTTATTTTCAAACTAGGGCACACACTACGGAACCAACGACGGATCGTCACAACTGAGACAGACCGTCGTCAGGGAATCATCGCGTCATTAATGAGGCGTACCCCACCCGACCCGGCTGGAGTTTTTTACAAAATCTTACCGTTTAAAATCCCCAACCCCTCATTTCACCCCCATTCCTTCACTACTCCCCCTATTTCCCTCCCTTTTCAACTTCCATAATCTCTCCCTCTATCAACCGATCATTGTTCCCCCAAAATTCTCCAAAGCCCTAAAAGTTATCATCTACTAGTCGGAGTTGTTGTTGTGGGTGTCTTCTTGATCACCAAGTACTTTTCCATCTTGTTTTTCTCCAATTCTCAGGTATGTGTCTCTAATTTCTACTCATTTATCTTGCATTTTCTTTTATCAATTAGTTTTAGCCTAGTTCTTATTGATATGTTCATTTCTTTTATATAAAATTCTGTCTAACCTAGGTTAAAAATCTTCGAAATTGATGTGTTTACAACCCTAGACATAGGTGCTTTGACATTGCTAGTTTACTAGGTATTTGGGAAAGGTAAATGTAGGTCCAAAACACTACACATTTGATTTGGGTCATCGGGGATGAATGGGTACCCCCAGTTCTATCACTGATCTACAGAACGAGACCCCGATGACGGACCATCGTACCCACGACGGACCGTCGTAGGGTCTGTTCCAAAAGCCCTAACACCCCACTGTCCAATTTTATGAAAGTGTCCTCAAACGGACATATGCAACGGACCGTCATACCCACGACGGTCCGTCCTGCACAACCGTTCTGGTTGTCAGAGACCCTATTCCTGAGGGTTTCTCTCCATTTTTCTAAGTGTCCTCCAATGGACACATGTGACAGACCGTCATCTGTACGACGGTCCGTCCTGCACAACCGTTGTGGTTGTCAGAGACCCTGTTTCTAAGGGTCTCTCTCCAATTTTCTAAGTGTCCTACAAAGGACACATGTGATGGACCATCGTACCCATGACGGTCTGTCTTGCACAACCGTTCTGGTTGTCAGAGACCCCTCTCCTAAGGGTCCCCATATTTTTTTTAAGTGTCCTCTGACGGACACTTACGACGGACCGTCGTACCAGTGACGGTCCGTCCTTCACATACCGTCATAATTGTCAGAAACTCTCCTTCAGGGTTCTCCATGTATACATAGTCTAAGTAAGACACGACGGACCCCATGACGGTCCGTCATAGTCACGACGAGTCGTCACCAGGACCGTCGTGTTTCACTGTTACTATAAAATGTCATTTTATTTTAATTTTTTTGTGTGGTTTTGCTTGTCTTGTTTGCCATTTCTCGTACTCATATTGATCCTTTACAGGTACTATCTACTATGGCACCTAAACAAGATCGAGTGTATGCACGCGGGCGATCGAAGTCTGTCGCCCTGTCTGCCCGCATGGTCATTGGCTCTGATGATGAGCGTGACCCGGAGTACGTGCCCCTAGGCTCTTCCACCCCTTCCCATATTGCACGTGCTGCCAGAGCCACACCCAAAAAGGTGGCGTCCGGCATAGTCACTGCCTCCCAGTCTGATGAGGAGCACACACTGACCGGCACACCTTCTGGGTAAGCCACCAATGAAGAAGGAGCTCTGGCTCTTTAGGAGTTTCGTGGTCGGAGGAAGCCTCCGGCTCTGCTGAGGTTCCCGCACCCGCCACCGCTGCAGCGTCGGCCTCGTCTGATGAGGCTGACAGTTCGGAATCCACATCAGGTTCACCAGCTCATGCCCTTACCCCGGCTACTGACCAGCCCAACCGGTGGTGTGTCGACGGGCAATTTCAAGTCTACTCCGACGCAAAGTTCCTGAATGACAAAGGAGTTATGACTCGAACACTCACATTGGAGCGGCGGGTCCTTAGAGGGAGTCTCCCGACGATGCGTGAGATCCACAATCTCTTCAGCAGACATCACCTGGAGTGGACAGCACGTCCGTTGGGACGTTATAGTGAAGAAATGGTCCGAGAGTTCTATGCATACTACGTAGCGACTCTTGATACGCTCAAACTTACTTCTCAAATAAGAAGTAAAGCGGTCGTGTCAAGTAAATAAACCAACTAGTGAGGTTGGGATCGTTCCCACGAGGAAAATAGTCTAGACTTAACTTCAACCTGTTATTACTATTGTTTGGTCAATGACTTCCTTAGAAAGTAAAAAACATAAAAAGGGGGGTTTCTATTTCTAAATGAGTGAAAATAAATAACGAACTTGAAAGAGACACTTAACAGATTTGACCGTTGGATTTTAATCAATTAATCAAAGTAACTAGGGTTTACGTGTTCCCCACAGGTTCATAACTTGATAATTCTAACTATAACAATTCTTTCCTAGTATCTTGCATGCAAAGTGATAAGTTATGTATTTCTAAATCCTTGGTCCGGCATCTATAAAATCTCACTTCGCACCTTGGTCCAGCTATGTGTGTTGCTATCCTAACCCTTATCCTTACCTCATATTAACCATCGTATTCGATATTTGACTAAGTTATTACCTCGTACCAATCAATACTAGCTTATTAGATAGTATACACTAAATCTATGTTAATAATTCTTTTCCTATTATCTACCTCCTTGGTCCGGCAAGTAGCATTAAGGCGAGTTCTAACGTTGGCCATCCGTTAAAAAGACTTCTCTGCGAAAGAATTATTAATACATGCAAGACACTATTCTAGAATTATCATTTTAGTTAGGGTTTATCTCATTATTTGCCTATGGTTCCCACAACCCTAGTTATGGAGTTTAGTTACTCATGGCCATACAAACAATATTCAAATATATTAAATAAGAGTTCATGTACTTACTTCAATAAGAAAGAGTAAAATCCAAAAGTTTGCTTGATTAATCACCAAAAATCACTTGCAAGAATCTCAAATTCTAACACTAATACACAAAGTCTAATAATATGATGTCTAACAATACGGGGTCTAACAATCTAAGAGTCTTATTGATATACCGTGGTTTCACGGTATAATTAATACTTTTTCCTTAAGTTTAGTGTGTCCGAAAGCCTTTTTTGTGCTAATTTTGATATAGGTTTCTCTTTGTTTTGCAGGAAATCTGTCCAAAGCTGAATGTGGGGATTTTGAGTGAAAAAATGCAGAAGAGACCACCTACGGAGCTTATGACGGTCTGTCGTGCCTGCGACGGTCCGTAGGTGGCAGCGTAGTGCAGCTGCTGAAGGAAGATGGGGAAGTCTGACCAAGTGTGGGATTACGAAGCTTGTGACGGTCCGTCATGGCTGTGACGGTCCATCCTGCAGGTTCGTCGTGAAGTTCAGAGAAGTGATCCCAGTACCCAGATTCCGAGAGTTGAAGTATTTTGGAACGAAGACCCTCGACGGACCGTTGTGCCTATGACGGTCCGCCATATTTGCCGTCGAGGGGAATGAAGAAAGCAGCAGAAGAAATTGCACAAGTATGGGACGACGGAGTCCACGACGGTCAGTTGTGACCACGACGGTCCGTCGCGTGGTCCGTCGACCCAGCCGCGTTGTGGCTGATTTCCAGCAATTAGAATTCTTGTTTAATTAGGTTTTTGTTTTTTTATAAATAGTTCGAAAAACCTCGTTTTTGAGGTTAGACACCTGATAGTTAGACTCTTGGATTGTTAAAATTCCGTAAAATCATTAGACTTTTCGTGAGATTATTTATTACATTGAGAATTCTTGCAAGTGATTTTTGGTGATTAATCAAGCAACCTTTTGGATTTTATTCTTTCTCATTGAAGTAAGTACATGAACTCTTATTTAATATATTTGAATATTGTGTTTATGGCTATGAGTAACTAAACTCCATAACTAGGGTTGTGGGAACCATAGGCAAATAATGAGATAAACCCTAACTAAAATAACAATTCTAGAATAGTGTCTTGCATGTATTAATAATTCTTTCGCTTAGAAGTCTTTTTAACGGATGGCCAACGTTAGAACTCGCCTTAATGCTACTTGCCGGACCAAGGAGGTAGATAATAGGAAAAGAATTATTAACATAGATTTAGTGTATACTATCTAATAGGCTAGTATTGATTGGTACGAGGTAATAACTTAGTCAAATATCGAATACGATGCTTAATATGAGGTAAAGATAAGGGTTAGGATAGCAACACACGTAGCCGGACCAAGGTGCGGAGTGAGATTTTCTAGATGCCGGACCAAGGATTTAGAAATACATAACTTATCACTTTGCATGCAAGATACTAGGAAAGAATTGTTATAGTTAGAATTATCAAGTTATGAACCTGTGGGGAACACGTAAACCCTAGTTACTTTGATTAATTGATTAAAATCCAACATTCAAAGCTGTTAAGTGTCTCTTTCAATTTCGTTAGTTATTTTCACTCATTTAGAAATAGAAACCCCCCTTTTATTGTTTTTACTTTCCAAGGAAGTCATTGACCAAACAATAGTAATAACAAGTTGAAGTTAAGTCTAGACTATTTTCCTCGTGGGAACGATCCCAACCTCACTAGTTGGGTTATTTACTTGACACGACCGCTTTACTTCTTATTTGAGAAGTAAGTTTGAGCGTATCAAATTTTGGCGCCGCTGCCGGGGAAAATAGCTTTTAGATTAATTTGAACTTATTACAATAGTTTAGTTGATATTTTCTTGATTTTACTTTGTTTTATTGTTTTTGATTTCTTTTCAGAACTATCCTCCTTGTATGCCAAATACACGGAGAGGAAGAGAACCGCTGTTTCCCTACGATCACGAGTTAGAGCGTACACTGCGCAATATGAATCGTAATTTGGGAATAAATGATGAGGATCCGAACCAGAACATCCCAGCTCCGGTTGATGTTCATGGTCAGATGTTACCCGATGCTCCGGGTGAACATCAACAGAGGGGACAAAATCCCGTTCCACGGCCCCAAGCATACTACAGAGGCTATGATGACATAGCAGATTCGGATGGGCCACTGGTTTTGCCTCCTCTACCCACTGGCCACACTTTTGTGGTAACTAGTAGTCTGATGCAAATGCTCACTGCCAGAGGTTTGTTTTCAGGGCTACCTTCTGAGGATCCACATGCCCATATAGCTAAGGTAAGGGCAGTGTGTAAAAGTTGTGTGGGGAGGCCTGATTTGGATCTAGATGTAATAGGGCTCAGAGTGTTTCCTCTCTCACTGACGGGAGAGGCTGCTATGTGGTTCACTGAGCTCCCATACAACTCAATCTTTACTTGGAACCAACTAAGGGATGTCTTCTTAGCACGCTACTATCCGGTCTCCAAGAAACTAAACCACAAAGACAGAGTGAATAACTTTGTGGCACTACCAGGAGAGTCAGTTAGTAGTTCTTGGGATAGATTCACCTCATTCTTGAGAAGTGTTCCAAATCACCGTATAGATGATGATTCACTGAAGGAATACTTCTATGGGGGACAGGATGATAACAACAAAGCGGTGTTGGACACTATCGCAGGTGGATCTTATGGAGAATGCCCTTATGCTGAGATCGCCGAAAAATTAGAGAAAATCTCCCGGAATAACAAAGCTTGGAGTACTAGGAAGTCTGATACAGGGAGAAACACCTTCGCAGTGCAGTCCACTCACAACCCAGCCAAAGATGAAATTCGGGAAGAAATGGCTCAGATGAGAACTGAGCTTGGGTTGGTACTAAAACATGTCACTGGGGGTGCAGAAAAGATTAATGCAGTTAACTACTTGGCTAAACCACCACCCCCTAACTATGAATGCTATTATGCGGAGGACACTTATGCAGTAAATGAGCAGATGGGGGTTTCCGACCAAGCGCCCAAGGCTCAAATCAGGATAATTGGCGCCAAGGTCAAGGGAACCAAGGTCGGAACTATGGTAACTACAATCGTGAGGGTCATTATGTCCGAGATGGAAACTACAACCGCGACAACAACTTTAACAGGGGTAACTATGCTAATAGAAACGACAGGAATGGGCCCTATGTCCCTCCTCAAAATCGTGAAGTTACTCCTAGGGATGGTGGAGATAGTATGGCGCGAGTTGAGGATATGTTGCACAAAATGATGAGGAGGTTCGATGCTAGTGATGAGCACATTAAAGAATTAAGGGGTGATTTAGCTAGTATTGGGCAAAAAGTTGATACACACGCAATTTCGATTAAACAGATCGAATTGCAAGTGGCCCAATTATCTGCGACAGTGAACACACGGCAACCGGGCACTCTTCCTAGCAACACTGTCCAAAATCCAAAGAATGATGCGCACTGTATGGCAATCACTACTCGGGGTGGTAAGCAAACCATTGACCCACCTATGCCATCTACTGAGGAAAATGTGAGAAAGGATAATGATAATGTGGTAAAGGGTAGTGGTGAAGCAGAGGAAAGTAATGGAAAAGATGCAGAAGTACCTATCAAGGTAATTCCCATGCCTAGGCCACCACCACCCTTCCCTCAGAGATTAGTGAAAAAGACCGAGGATGGTAAATACCGGCGTTTCATAACAATGTTGAAGCAGCTTTCTATCAATGTCCCTTTGGTAGAAGCTCTAGAACAAATGCCCGGTTATGCAAAATTTATGAAAGATCTGGTCACCAAGAAAAGATCGGTCACTTTCGAGGATGATGATAGACTGCAGCATTGTAGTGCTATTGCTACAAGATCCCTCGTACAAAAGAAAGAAGATCCTGGTGCGTTCACTATTCCTTGTACAGTTGGGTCATTACATTTTGCGAAAGCATTATGTGATCTGGGGGCAAGCATAAATCTCATGCCCCTCTCCATTTACAAGAAGTTGGGTTTGGGGGATCCAAAACCCACTGCGATGCGGCTACTGATGGCTGATCGGACAGTGAAACGGCCTATAGGGATACTCCATGATGTGCTAGTAAAAGTGGAGTCATTCATCTTTCCGGCTGATTTTGTTATTCTTGATTGTGAGGTCGATTTTGAAGTGCCTATTATTCTTGGGAGGCCATTCCTTGCTACAGGTAGAGCCTTAGTTGATATGGAGAAGGGACAGATGACATTTCGGTTGAATAATGAAGAAGCGACCTTCAACATTTGTAGGACCATGAGGCAGAGTGGTGAGCTCCAATCGGTATCTGCCATATCCCACAAAGAAAAGATGAAGAAGGAGACTGAACAGAAAAATGCAAAACAAGAGTTTATGGTTGGGGATTTGGTGCTTGTAGACAGTTCTGGGGTGCCTTGTCTTCCGGGCAAGCTCAAGTCCAAATGGACTGGCCCTTACTTGATTACCCAAGTATCCCCTCATGGAGCAGTTGAGTTAAAAGCCAAGGAGGGAGTGTGGTTTAAGGTGAATAGAGATAGAATAAAACTCTATTTTGGGCATAAAGCATCGGGGAATAAAGTAATAGAGGCAAACCATCTTGATGAAGGCTGAGTAATCAAGTGTCCCTAGTCGTGCCACGACATTAAATCAGGCGCTTGTTGGGAGGCAACCCAATACTTGTCATTTTTTTAGAGATAGCATTTTTCTACTAATGTGTTTTTAAATTCGCAAGCACATCACCGTGAAATTCTGCAGAAAACTAGTCCGCAGCAGCCACTGACGGATATATCGACGGACCGTTGCACATGCGACGGACCGTCGTATGCATCCATCGTCCAGGTACGTTTTTCTGCTATTTTGAAATTAGGGCACACACGACGGAACCAACGACGGGTCGTCACAACTGCGACAGACCGTCATCGGGGAACAGTCGCGTGATTAATGAATTATACCCCACCCGACCCGGCTGGACCCTTTTTCAAAATCTGACCGTTTAAACTCCCCAACCCCTCATTTTCACCCCTTTCATTCATTATTCCCCTCATCTCCCCTCTCTTTTCAACTTCCACATTTCCCCCCCCCCCACC
>NC_028642.1:37632073-37635325 GCF_001406875.1 Solanum pennellii | reverse complement strand
ACCCAAGCAAGACCGAACCTACGCACGCGGGCGATCAAAGTCTGTTGCCCCGTCTGAACAGTTGATCATCGGCTCTGATGATGAGCGGGACCCTGAGTATGTACCCCCAGGAACTTCCACACCTTCCCGTGCTGCACGTGCTCCCAGAGCCACACCCAAAAAGGTGGCGACCGGCGTAGTCACTGCCTCCCAGTCTGATTAGGAGCGCACACTGACCGGCACACCCTCTGGGTCAGCCACAAATGAGGAAGGAGCGTCTGGCTCCTTGGGAGTATCCTGGTCCGAGGAAGCCTCTGGCTCTGCTGAGGTTCCCGCACCCGCCACTGCTGCAGCGTCAGCCTCGTCTGATGAGGCTGACAGTTCAGACTCTACATCCGGCGCACCTGCTTAGGTCCCCACCCCAGCCTCTGACCTGCAAAACCGGTGGTGTGTCGACGGCCAGTTTCAAGTTTACCCAGACGGCAAGTTCCTGACTGATAAAGGAGTAATGACTCGAACACTTACCTTGGAGCGGCGAGTACTTACAGGGAGTCTCCCAACGATGCCGGAGATCCACAACCTCTTCATCAGGCATCGCTTAGAGTGGACAGCACGTCCGTTGGGACGATACAGCGAGGAAATGGTCCGAGAGTTCTACGCATCCTACGTAGCGACTCTCCGATCACATATCGTTAGGCAGGCTGCTCCCGCTAAACAGGCCCCACTGGAGCAGGTTCGAGTCCGGGGCGTGCAGGTTGACATTTCCTTGCCAGCCATCCGCCGGTTTCCATACGGCGAGAGTGCAGATGCTACTCGGACCCCCATCACTGCCGAGTTTGACTACCGCTGGCAGATAGTAAAGGATGGACAGTTCTTGCGCGAGCCAGCACTGAGAGAGACCACCAAGAGGTGGATGGCCCTGCACTTGTCAGTAGATGGAGAGGATGCCGATTGGGTCACTGAGCCGAAGGGGGCTATCAAGAAGGCCAACCTCACGTTCTTAGAAAAGTTCTTGTGGCTGCTCGTCCGTCACTGCCTTTCCCCCACAGCTGCTGACAACATCGTCACTTGGGATCGCGCAGTGTTGATAGCGGCGATGATAGCCGGATTCGAGGTCGACTTCGCATGGCTTCTCCAGGCAGTCATGCACGAGAGGGCATTCAAGGTCACTACCACCTACCCCTTTCCGTGCATGATCTTTGCCCTTTGCAGGTCTGCAGGTGTGCCCATATGGCACATAGATCAGTTGAGGACCCCGCAGGGTACCGTTGACGTCGGCCTCATCAGAGACGAGGCCAATGAGTTGGCCCCACGTAGAGGGCCCCGTCCAGAGCTGCCACCACTTGCTGATGATCTTGCAGATACGGTAGCCCAGGCCCGCACAGCTACACAGGCGTCCACTGACACTACCCCGGTCGAGTCTATCCCGGGTAGTAGCACAGCCCCGAGCTCCTCTCGCACAGCCCCTCTACCGGTACTGGTCCCGCTTGCTAGGGTCCAAAAATTAGAGGCACAAATGGCAACTCTTCTGCACCATATCCTGCCGTGGATGCAGAAGTCGATTACCGAGTCTTAAGCGCGTCTAGAGAGGAAGATGTAGCAGTTTAGAGAGCGGAAGATTGCTGAGGTCAACCAGCGTCTGGACGCCTTTGAGTTGAGAGTGTTAGCCCGACCAGCCCCTCCGGTGGACGTGTCGACTCTTCAGGCTGCAGTCGATAGTCTTCGTGCAGACATCGACACGATCCTAGAGGCGAGGGTGCCGGAGTCTTAGGCCCCTTCTGTCGAGCCTGCTGAGGACACCGTGCTAGCGACCCTGTTTACTACTTCAGAAATTCCACCACCTCCCCCTCGAGAGACTGCCAAGAGGCGTAGGGGTCGAGCAGAGGATGAGGCGCGAGCAAGGAAGAAGGAGCGCCGAGAGATGGAGGCTGCGAGGAGAGCCTCACTTGCTGAGGAGGTGGCGCACCAGATCAGAGCATCACAGTTAGCGGCTGGGGTATCTAGCTCCCGCACTGTAGAGACAGCAGGAGGCACTACTGATGGTGCGGTGGTTGCTGAGGACACCACTGAGGGTGTCCAGATTGCAGAGGACGTGGGTTCCGGGGAACCGGACCCACCATCTTGCTGATCGACGGCGCTTTGCCCCACAGGTTTGCTTCACCTACCACTCTAGTATTTACATTTTTATGCATTGGGGACAATTGCATGCTTTTTTTGTTGGGGGTGGGGTAAATGGATAGTGAGTGTTAGGGTGAAGTCTGAGTAGCCCAATTCACTATCCTCTTTTGGGGTTTTCTTGCCTGTGTTCTTTTTCCCCAAAAGACTGATTACTTTTTCTGTTGAACCAGCAAGTTTATATCTTTTGTACATAGTTTAATTCTAGAGCTTGATGGCTAAAATGATATCCTGATAAACTGGAAAATAATGCATGACTAGGCATAGTAACTGATAATTGTGTGGCCCTAAGCATGAAATAGAATTACACCATTGCATTAACCTAATTCTCAAATTCAAACTAGGTGTCTGACAATCTGGTATAGTGATGAGATGTCAAGTGAGTGTGAGGAGAATTCGAATAGTCCACTATCGGTACTTAGCTAGAACTTGCCTAGTTAGTCCTGCTGAAAGTAAGTTGTAATAGACAATTAGGAAAGGATCATAGGCCCTTTTTCAACAAAGCCCATTTCTAGCCAAAATAAAAGAAACCAAATGAAATTTATCCTTCTTTGATCCAAATAATCTGAGCTTAAATTAGACCTTTCTTTTTCACCCTAACTGATCTTTTCGGGGAACAATGTGTTGGCCCTGGTCCCTCCTTGGACATGTGCACCTCAGCTTATGCCAAAAGCATAAGTTGAGGGTGGCTAATGAAGTAAACAACCTTCGTTTTGGCCCTGACCCAACTTTGGGTATTGTGTACCTTGACTCATGGCAAAGCCATGAGTTGAGGGTGGCTATTATGAGGAATGCTCTGGAAAGTGGGGTTGAAAGAACAAAGAGAGAGAAAAAAACAAAAGTAAAGTTACTCAAGAATTCGTTGAAAGAAAAAAAAATAAAGAAAAAGAAAAATGTACAAGAATTACAAACAAGAAAAGAAGAGAGTCACTTACACAAATGAAAAAAGAAGAGAAAATTGAGCAAAGGGAAAGAATATAAGAAACTGGGCGAGATAAAATGATAGAAAGAGGGAAGGTTTAGCCGATATGTCAAGGAGGGCAAAAAGTCACTAAAGTATACCTAAATATACCCTACCTGACCCTGAGCCTATGTTAC
>NC_028642.1:37629696-37629835 GCF_001406875.1 Solanum pennellii | reverse complement strand
AATGTGGGGATTTTGAGCGAAAAAATGCAGAAGAGACCACCTACGGAGCTTATGACGGTCCGTCGCGCCTGCGACGGTCCGTAGGTGGCAGCGTAGTGCAGCTGCTGAAGGAAGATGGGGATGTCTGACCAAGTGTGGG
>NC_028642.1:37623772-37629455 GCF_001406875.1 Solanum pennellii | reverse complement strand
TCGACCCAGCCGCGTTTTGGCAGATTTCCAGCAATTAGAATTCTTCTTTAATTAGGTTTTTGTTTTTTTATAAACAGTTCAAAAAACCTTGTTTTTGAGGTTAGACACCTGATAGTTAGACTCTTAGAATGTTAAAATTCCGTTTTGGTAAACATTGTATTGTGAGATTCTTGATAATCATTAGACTTTTCGTGAGATTATTGATTACTTTGAGAATTCTTGCAAGTGATTTTTGGTGATTAATCAAGCAACCTTTTGGATTTTATTCTTTCTCATTGAAGTAAGTACATGAATTCTTATTTAATATATTTGAATATTGTGTTTATGGCTATGAGTAACAAACTGCATAACTAGGGTTGTGGGAACCATAGGAAAACAATGAGGTAAACCCTAGCTAAAATTACAATTCTAGAATAGTGTCTTGCATGTATTAATAATTCTTTCGCTTAGAAGTCTTTTTAACGGATGATCAACGTTAGAACTCGCCTTAATGCTACTTGCCGGACCAAGGAGGTAGATAATAGGAAAAGAATTATTAACATAGATTTAGTGTATACTATCTAATAGGCTAGTATTGATTGGTACGAGGTAATAACTTAGTCAAATATCGAATACAATGCTTAATATGAGGTAAAGATAAGGGTTAGGAAAGCAACACACGTAGCCGGACCAAGGTGCGGAGTGAGATTTTCTAGATGCCGGACCAAGGATTTAGAAATACATAACTTATCACTTTGCATGCAAGATACTAGGAAAGAATTGTTATAGTTAGAATTATCAAGTTATGAACCTGTGGGGAACACGTAAACCCTAGTTACTTTGATTAATTGATTAAAATCCAACTTTCAAAACCGTTAAGTGTCTCTTTCAATTTCGTTAGTTATTTTTACTCATTAGGAAATACCAACCCCCCTTTTTATGTTTTTACTTTCTAAGGAAGTCATCAACAGAACAATAGTAATAACAGGTTGAAGTTAAGTCTAGACTATTTTCCTCGTGGGAACGATCCCAACCTCACTAGTTGGGTTATTTACTTGACACGACCGCTTTACTTCTTATTTGAGAAGTAAGTTTGAGCGTATCACTTATCTAACAGAGTCTAACCTAACAGAGTCTAACCTCAAAAATGAGGTTTTTCGAACTATTTATAAAAAATAAAAACCTAATTAAACAAGGACTCTGTTTGCTGGAAATTTGCCAAAACGCGGCTGGGTCGACGGATCTCACGACGGATCGTCATGGTCACGATGGACCATCATGGACTCCGTCGTCCCATAGTTGTGCAATTTCTTCAACTGCTCTCTTCATTCCCCTCGACGGCAAGTATGACGGACCGGCATAGGCACAACGGTCCGTCGAGGGTCTTCGTTTCAAAACACTTCAACTCTTGGAATCTGGGTACTAGGATTACTTCTCTGAACTTCATGACGAACCTGCAGGACGGACAGTCATAGCCACGACAAACCGTCACAAGCTTCGTAACCCCACACTTGGTCAGACTTCCCCATCTTCCTTCAGCAGCTTCACTTCGCTGCCACCTACGGACCGTCAAAAGCACGACGGACCGTCATAAGCTCCGTAGGTGGTCTCTTCTGCATTTCTTCGCTCAAAATCTATGCATTCAGCTTTGGACAGATTTCCTGCAAAACAAAGAGAAACTTATATAAAAATTAGCACAAAAAAGGCTTTTGGACACACTAAACTTAAGGAAAAAGTATAAAGTATACCGTGAAACCACGGTATATCAACACTCCGATCACAGATAGATAGGTGGGCTGCCCCCGCCAAACAGGCCCCACTAGAGCAGGTCCAAGTACGGGGTGTTCAGGTCGATATTTCCCTGCCTGCCATCCACCAATTTCTATACGGCGAGGGTGTTTATGTTAATCGGTCCCCTCTCACTGCCGAGTTTGACTACCGATGGCAGATTGTTAAAGATGGCCAATTCCTGCGTGAGCCATCACTGAGAGACCACCAAGAGGTGGATGGCCCTGCACTTGTCCGTTGATGGAGAGGGTACCGACTGGGTGACCGAGCCAAAGGGGGACATCAAGAAGGCTAACCTGACTTTCACGGCAAAGTTTTTCTTGTTGATTGTCCGCCACTGCCTTTCCCCCACAGCAGGCGGTAATATCATCACATGGGATCGAGCAGTACTGATGGCGGCGATTATATCCGGGTTCGAGGTGGATTTCGCATGGCATCTACAGATAGTCATGAGCGAGAGGGCTTTGAAGGTCACAACTACTTTCCCTTTCCCGTGCATGGTCTTTTCTCTCTGCAGGTCCGCAGGTGTGCCTATATGGCACGTTGATCAGCTCAAGACCCCGCAGGGCACTGTTGATGTCGGTCTCATCAGAGATGAGGCCAATGAGTTGGCTCAACGCAGAGGGCCTCGTCCAGAGCTACGCCCACTTGCTGACGATCTGGCTGATACGGTAGCCTAGGCCCGCACAGCTACGCAGGCGGCGTCCACTGACACTACCCCGGTCGAGTCTATCTCGGGTAGTAGCACTGCCCCGAGCTGTTCTCGCATAGCCCCTCTACCCGCGCTGGTCCCGCTTGATAGGGTCCAAAAATTAGAGGCGCAAATGGCTACACTTCTGCATCATATCAAGCCGTGGATGCAGAGGTCTATTACCGAGGCAGAGGAGCGCTTGGAGCGGAAAATGGTCCAGCATACAGAGCAGAAGATCGTTGAGTTTCACCAGCGCTTGGACGCTTTTGAGTTGTGGGTGTTAGCCCGGCCAGCCCGTCCGGTGGATGTGTCGACTCTTTTGGCTGCGTTCAACAGTCTTCGCGCAGATATTGACACGATCTTAGAGGCTAGGGTGCCTGAGTCTGAGGCCCCTTCTGTCGAGCCTGTTGAAGACACAGTGTTGGCAGCCCTATTTGCCACCTCAGAGATTCCACCACCTCCCCCTCGAGAGCATGCCAAGAGGCGTAGGGGTCGAGTAGAGGACGAGGCACGAGCACGGAAAAAGGAGCGTCGTTAGATGGAGGCTGCGAGGAGAGCCTCACTTGCTGAGGAGGAGGCGCACCAGATGAGAGCAGGAGAGTTAGCGGCTGGGGCGTCTAGCTCCCGAACTGTGGATATAGCGGGAGGCACTGCTGATAGTGCTGTTGTTGCTGAGGACACCACTGAGGGTGTCTAGATTATAGAGGAAGTGGGTCCAGGGAACCGGACCCACCAGCTTGCTGACTGTCGGCGCTTTGCGCCACAAGTTTGCTTCACCTACACTCTAGTATTTAAATTTTTTATGCATTGGGGACAATTGCATGTTTTTTTGTTGGGGGTGGGGTAAATGGAAAGTGAGTGCTAGGGTGATGTCTGAGTAGCCCAATTCACTATTCTCTTTTGGGGTTTTCTTGCTTGTGTTCCTTTTCCCCAAAAGACTGATTACTTTTTCTGTTGAACCGGCATGTCTATATATTGTGTACATAGTTTTATTCTGGAGCATGATGGCTAAAATGATATCCTGATAAAATGGAAAATGATGCATGACTAGGCACAGAAATTGATAAGTGTGTGGCTCTAAGCATGACATAGAGGTACACCACTGCATTACCCTAAATCTAAAATTCGAACTAGGTGTCTGATAATCTGGTAGTGTGATGAGATGTCAAGTGAGTCTGAGAAGAATTTGAATAATCCACTATTTGTACTGAGCTAGGACTTGCCTGGTTAATCCTGCTAAAAAGAAGTTGTAATAGACAATTAGGAAAGGATCATAGGCCCTTATTCAATATAGTCCATTTTTAGCCTAAATAAAAGAGAATCATATGAAATTTATCCTTCTTTGATCCAAATGATCTAAGCTTAAATTAGGCCTTTCTTTTTCACCCCAACTGATCTTTTCTGGGAATAATGTGTTGGCCCTTGTCCCTCCTTGGACATCTGCACCTCAGCTTATGCCAAAAGCATAAGTTGAGGGTGGCTAATGCAGTAAACATCCTTCGCTATGGCCCTGACCCAACTTTGGGTATTGTGTACTTTGACTCATGGCAAAGCCATGAGTTGAGGGTGGCTATTATGGGGAATGCTCTGGAAAGTGAGGTTGAAAGAACAAAGAGAGAGAAAGAATAAAAGTAAAGTGACTCAAGAATTAGTTGAAAGAAAAGTAAAGAAAAAGAAAAATATACAAGAAATACAAGCAAGAAAAGAAGAGAGTCACTTACACAAATGAAGAAAGAAAAGAAAATAGCAAGGTGAAAGAATATGAGAAACTGGGTGAGATAAAATGATAGAAAATGATATGTTTAGCCGATATGTCAAGGAGGGCAAAAAGTCACTAAAGTATACCTAAATATACCCTACCTGACCTTGAGCCTATGTTACAAGCTAACAAAGTCCTATCGTGATCCTAATTGTTGTAT
Organism: Solanum pennellii; assembly: GCF_001406875.1. Taxonomy (NCBI): domain Eukaryota; kingdom Viridiplantae; phylum Streptophyta; class Magnoliopsida; order Solanales; family Solanaceae; genus Solanum; species Solanum pennellii. The sequence continues at coordinate 37,625,078 of NC_028642.1, read as the reverse complement.
AGCGAACTTAAGGCAGTGAAAATAAAGGCAAACTTATGGCAATATGTATGAATGAGCGTGAAATTGTTCTGAGAGCGAGTGTTGAAAAGTAATCCTTATACTCAAACTAAAATCATTGTGTGAAAAATGAGGATTTTGTTTTAAAGTGAGGACACTAGTTGCAATACCGGAAATATTCGAATCTCGGTGATAAATTAAAGAGGATAGGTGTTAGTGTATGGTGAGTCTGTGTCATGCCCTGATCCCACATAATTCAAGCCTAATAGTCATAGCATGCATCAATATGATGAGATTAATCGGGATTGATAGCCAAATGATTGCAAAGGATAAAACATGGATACTATGATACAAAGATTTTGTATGGAGTTATAGTGCGTGGCTTGACGACAAATAAAGAATTTAAGTGGAGGGTGTTGATATACCGTGGTTTCACGGTATCATTAATACTTTTTACTTAAGTTTAGTGTGTCCAAAAGCCTTTTTGTGCAAATTTTTATACAAGTTTCTCCTTATTTGCAGGAAATCTGTCCAAAGATGAATGCGGAGATTTTGAGCGAAGAAATGTAGAAGAGATCACCTATGGAGCTTGTGACGGTTCGTCATGCTTGTGACGGTTCGTAGGTGGCAGCGTAGTGCAGCTGCTGAAGGAAGATGGGGAAGTCTGACCATGTGTGGGGTTACGGAGTCCATGACGGTCCGTCGTATCTATGACGGTCCGTCCTGCAGGTTCGTCATGAAGTTCAGAGAAGTAATCCCAGTACCCATATTCCAAGAGTTTAAGTGTTTTTGAACGAAGACCCTCGACGGACTGTTGTGTCTGTGACGATCCGTCATACTTGCCATTGAGGGTAATGAAGAGAGCAGTAGAAGAAATTGCACAAGTATGGGACGACGGAGTCCATGACGGTCCGTCGTGACCACGACGATCCGTCGCGAGGTCCGTCGACCCAGTCGCGTTTTGACAGATTTCCAGCAAATAGAGTCCTTGTTTAATTAGGTTTTTATTTTGTATAAATAGTTTGAAAAACCTCGTTTTTGAGGTTAGACACCGTATTGTTAGACACCGTATTGTTAGACACTGTATTATTAGTTAGACTCTGGATTATTTGTTGAGGTTTTTGATTATCATTAGACTTTTTGTGTGATTCTTGATTACTTTGAGATTCTTGCAAGTGATTTTTGGTGATTTGTTTTTATTAATCAAGCAAACTTTCGGATTTTACTCTTTCTCATTGAAGTAAGTACATGAATTCTTATATAATATATTTGAATATTGTGATTATGACTATGGGTAACTAAACTCCAT
>NC_028642.1:37623376-37623595 GCF_001406875.1 Solanum pennellii | reverse complement strand
AACATAGATTTAGTGTATACTATCTAATAGGCTAGTATTGATTGGTACGAGGTAGTAACTTAGTCAAATATCGAATACGATGCTTAATATGAGGTAAAGATAAGGGTAAGGATAGCAACACATGTAGCCGGACCAAGGTGCGGAGTGAGATTTTGTTGATGCCGGACCAAGGATTTAGAAATACATAACTTATCACTTTGCATGCAAGATACTAGGAAA
>NC_028642.1:37605334-37622825 GCF_001406875.1 Solanum pennellii | reverse complement strand
ATATATATATATATATTTCATCATCAGAATTACCCTGAAAGAAGGCATTAAACACATCCATTTTATGAATATGCCAATGTCTAGAGGCTCCCAAAGCAACCAACCTTTGCTTGAACGTTTCTATATCACTGGTAGATTTGTACTTGACTTTTTATATCCTCCTAGAACCTATAGGCCTCTTCCCTCTTGGTAAGTCAGTGAGTTCCCAAGTTTGTTACTCTCCGAAGCTTGTATCTCAGTCAGCATAGCATCCACCCACCATTTATCTTTGATGGCTTCTGCATATGACATAGGTTCTTTAACAGTGGAAGTAGCAGCAATGCAACATTGATAAGAGGGGGGAAATGTTGGGAAAACGCAGACGAGCACAAAAATATATATGGTAAACGTAATGGAAATAATATGGGAAAATAACGACACAAAGAATTTTATGTGAAATCTCTTCTGGTTAAGGGAAAAAACCACGGGCCTAGAGGAGCAATTGATATAACTAAAGCAAGGAATTTTACATTGTGTAGTCACGAATACAATACTCAAAGTGACGACTACACACTAAAAAGGAACAACACACTTTTGGTTTCGGTCTTACTAAAATATTGCTCACACTCGATTTTTCTTCACAGACTATTTACTTGTATAGTCTATGAAATACCTCACTTTGCTCTCAAAATGATTTTTCTCTCTAACTTGGTGTGTTCTACAAATGAGCAAGAGTGTTCTATTTATAGAAGGATAAAACCATGCCTATGTCACTAATGATATATGTAAATATAGCAAAGTCAAGAATGGTTGCAAATCTTACCATTTGCCAACCACCAAATCTTTTATTTTCAACTCCAATTACTAATATTTTTTAACAATTGCTTGTACCAATTGAATAGCTAAAGTTGACTAAAAATGGGATGGATTAAACAAATCCCCCCCTCCAGTCTCATTTACTGGAAGAAGGTATCTTCAACTTCTTTAGAGAGATCTCATACCCACAAGTGTTTTGCATAACTCGAACTTGTCTTTCGGTATCATCTTGGTCAGCATATCTGCAGGATTTTCACTTGTGTGAATGTTTTTGAGATGAAATGATCCATTCTCCACTTTCTCACGAATCCAATGATATCTGACGTCGATGTGTTTTGTTCTTCCATGGTACATGGAGTTCTTGATCAATTCTATTGCACTCTTGTTGTCACAATAGACAATATACTCCATCTGAGTCAATCCAAGCTCTTGAAGAAATCGCTTTAGCCATATCATCCCCTTGCCGGCTTAAGTAGCCGCAATATACTCAGCTTCAGTTGTAGATAGTGCAACACACTTCTGCAACTTTCACTGCTATGATATAGCTCCCCCTGAAAAAGTAAACAAATATCCACTACTGGATTCTTGTTATCAAGGTCACCTGCCATATCAAAATTTGTATAGCCTTTCAAGATTGAATTTAATGCTCCAAAACACAAGCATTCATCTGAGATTCCTCTAAGATATCTTAGTATCCACTTCACAGCTTCCCAATGCTCTTTTCCTGGATTTTTGAGAAATCTACTGACAACACCAACTGCGTGAGCAATATCAGGTCTAGTGCACACCATTGCATACATTAGACTTCCGACGACAGAGGAATATGGAACTTTGACCATGTTCTCTTTTTTCTCCTTAGCTGTAGGACACATCTTCTTGCTCAACTTCATATGACCAGCAAGAGGTATACTAACAGGCTTAGCATTCTTCATATTGAAGTGCTGCAGTATGCGTTCAATGTACTGCTTGTTTGACAAATAAATCTTCCTTTTATTTCTAAGACGAGTAATTATCATGCCCAAAATTTTCTTGGCATGACCCCAGTCTTTCATAGAAAAAGACTTACACAACTCTTTCTTCAGCTCGTCAATCTTAGAAGTATTCTTGCCCATAATCAACATATCATCCACTTACACCAAAAGGATGATAAAATCATTGTCAGAAATTTTTTGAACAAATACGCAATGATCTGAAGAAATCTTCTTATAGCCTTGCTTCCCCATAACATATTCAAACTTTTTGTACCACTGTATGGGAGCTTGTTTTAGGCCATAGAGACTCTTTTTGAGTTTGCATACAAAATTTTCTTTACCATCTACTTTGAAGCCCTCAGGTTGTTCCATATAAATCTCTTCTTCTAGGTCACCGTGAAGGAAAGCCGTCTTCACATACATCTGCTCAATCTCTAAATTAAGACTAGCAGCCAAACCTAGAACTGTGCGTATCGATGACATTTTTACAACAGGAGAAAATATTTCATCAAAGTCAATACCTTTCCTTTGACCGGATCCCTTAATAACCAATCTAGCTTTGTACCTGGGCTTCAAGTTGTGTTCTTCAACTTTAACTTTGAACACCCCTTGTTCTTCAAAGCTCTCATGCCCTTGGGCAATTTTACAAACTCATAAGTGTGTCTCTCATGCAAAGACTTCATCTCGTCTTGCATAGCTTCAATCCATTGATTCTTGTGCTCATCTTCCATGGCCTCCTCATAACATTCAGGTTCTCCCCTGTCAGTGAGTAACATATACTCATTGGGTGAATAAAGGGAGGAAGGAAACCGCTGTCTTGTGGACCTCCGAAGTAGAATATTTGATTCGTCCACAACTACATGAGCAACAAGATCATAAATAACAGTATCATTGTTATTATCAACATCAACATGTTCATTCAATACATGATTCTGGGCGTCACCATGATTATCAAACCCAACAACATCATGCACACTTGTGTGAGGAACTTCATCACGATGAACTATACCATCAAAACTTGAAGATTCTACCTTCTCCGCTTTGTCAATATCTTGAATTGTTTGATTCTCCACGAAAATAATATCACTGCTTCTCACAAGTTTCTTTTCAATTGGATCATATAGCCTGTAACCAAATTCATCTAGGCTATATCCAATGAAGATGCATTGCATTGTCTTGGCATCTAACTTTGACCTCTCATCTTTCGGCACATGTACAAAAGCTATGCAACCAAATATTCTAAAATGTTCATAGGAAACATACTTTCCATACCAAACACTATTTGGTACATCACTTTGCAAAGCAACAACAGGAGATAGATTAATAACATGTGCAGCGGTCAATAAAGCCTCAACCCAAAATGAGTTTGGCAACTGTGCTTCAGAAAGCAAACATCTAACTCTTTCCATGAAGGTCCTGTTAATCCTCTCAGCCAAACCATTAAGATGAGGAGTCTTGGGAGGAGTCTTCTGGTGTCTAATACCTTGATGCTTGCAGTATTCGTCAAATGGTCCACCATATTCACCACCATTATAAGTACGAATACATTTCACTTTCTTTCCAGTTTCTTTTTCAACTGAAGACTGAAATTGCTTAAAGACACCTAACACTTGGTCTTTAGACTTCAAGATATAGACCCAAAGTTTTCTCGAGCGATCATCAATTAAAGTGACAAAGTATAGTGCACCACCCAATGTCTTTGTCTTCATTGGACCACAAATAAGAGTGCAGTAACTCAAGCAACTCTGTCTTTCTCGAAGGAGGGTAGGACTTAAAGGAAACTCTATTTTGTTTACCTGCCAAACAGTGCTCACATTTTTCTAATTTAGCACTTTGGAAATTTGATAATAATTTCTTCTTGGCTAGAACATTAAGTCCTTTCTCACTAATGTGGCTAAGCCTCTTATGCCATAATGTTGAAGAGCTATCGCTCTCAACCACATTCACCTTATCAACACAAGTAGAGGTCGTAGTGTAGTAGAGACCACGACGCTTGTTACCACGAGCGACAACCAAGGAACCCTTAATGATCTTCCATTTTCCATCACCGTTGGTACTAACATATCCTTCATCATATAAAACACCAACAGAAACTAGGTGCAGACAAACATCAGGAGCATGTTTCACATTGTTCAAAACTAGTTTAGTTTCAACACTAGTTTCCAAACAAATTGTACCAATACCAACCTCCCTAGAAACAGTCTCATTACCCATACTCAAGGTTCCAAAATCACCAGGAGTGTAGCAAGAGAAAAAATGCTTCCTTGATGTCACATGAGATGCAGCACCAGTGTCCACAACCCAACTTGACTCATCACAAGCAATATTTATCATGTTTGCATCAAGAAAGGTAACAAGATCTTCGGTGGTGACAGTGCCTAGGCAATTTTCATTGCCATCTTCTTTAGTTTCCTCTTTGTTTTTGTTGTCCCTCTTCAACTTCCTGCAGAACTTCTTTGTGTGCCCTTTCATGCCACAATGATAGCACTCAATATCCTTAAGTCAGCCTCTGGATTTGCTCCTATTTTGTTCTCTATTCTAAGAACCACGAGTTTTATTTCTCCTCCTGGGGCCAGTTATCAGGACATCCGATAAAAAGGAACCTTGAGTTTTTCTTCTAATCTCGTCGTTCATGACACTAATCTTGGCGGAATCCATAGTGATCACACCATCCAGAGCATAATTTTACAATGACGTTCTAAATGTTTCCCAAGAATCTGGTAGGGAACCAAGTAGAAGCAAGCCTTGAATTTCTTCATCAAATTTAATACCCATAGCAGATTATTGGTTCATACTCCCATGAAAATTATTCCGATGGTCTATTATCGGAGAATCATCATGATACTTCAAACTGAACATCTTTTTTATTAAGAACATTTTGTTGTTGCTAGTCTTTCGAACATACAAACATTCAAGATGCTCCCATAGGGTTCGAGCGTGTGTTTCCTCTGAAATATGGTTCAACACATTATCGTCGATCCATTGCCTAATGAATCCACAAACCTATCTATGCAACAGATTCCACTCTTCTTCTGTTTTATTATCAGGCACAGTGGTAAATACTGGTTTGTAAAAATTCTTAACACAAAGCAGATCTTCCATTTTTCGCTTCCAAATGGCATAATTGACACCATTAAAAGAAACCATTCTACTTGTGTTGGCTTCCATTGTTTTCCCCAAAAAATATTGTTATCGCAAATTTATGTAAATCTTTTCTGATATGGAAGTTCAGACTATGCTGCAACCACAGAGCATACTCAGATAAAATCTTGCGTCTGATACGAGTTTGTTGGGAAAACGCGGACGAGCACAAAAATATATATGGTAAAAGTAATGGAAATAAAATGGGAAAATAACGACACTAAGAATTTTATGTGGAAACCCTTCTGAATAAGGGAAAAAACCACAGGCCAAGAGGAGCAATTGATATTACTATAGTAAGGAATTTTACACTGTGTAGTCATGAATAAAATACTCAAAGTGACTACTACACACTCAAAAGGAACAACACTCTTTTGGTTTCCGTCTTACTAAAATATCGCTCACACTCTATTTTTCTTCACAGACTATTTACTTGTATAGCCTATGGAATACCTCACTTTGCTCTCAAAATGGTTTTTCTTTCTAACTTGGTATGTTCTACAAATGGGCAAGAATGCTCTATTTATAGAAGGATAAAACCATGCCTATGTCACTAATGACATATGTGAATATAGCAAAGTCAAGAATGGTTGCAAATCTTACCAATTTGCCAACCACCAAATCTTTTATTTTCAACTCCAATTACTATTCCATTTTATAAATTGCTTGTACCAATTTAATAGCTAAAGTTCACTAAAAAGGGGGATGGATTCAACAGACAAGTGATCATAGCTTCTGTAATTACACAGTGGATACTTTACATCCTTAGTTAAATTTTGTGAGATAACGTCCCTCACCCATGTTGGAGTTTGTTTATTTCTGGTAGACATCTTGGTAGGCCCTGGTACTGCAAACTCAACTATATGATCAACTTTATCAGTAACTATATGAGGCACTACATTCTCAATTGCCTGATTACAGCTATTAGTTACTTCTAGCTTTTGTTGTTCTGTAACTTCATGCTCTTGCTGCTCTATGACATGCATATAATATCCTCTATCATCTAACACAACAGTTTCCTCATCACAGCTTAGTGGAATAGGAGTGGACTCAGTGAAGGCTTGAGACAACTACCCTGAACCATGTACTGTGTCTTCAAATATAGGATGATAATCAGAACCACTCTCATTTGCAAACGAAAATGCATCTTCGCTGAAGATGACATGTCTTCTCACAAAGAAGGTCCTATTGGTCAGATAAAAAGAACATATCCCTTCTAGACTTCTGAATATCCCATATGAAGAACTGGACTTGATCTTGCCATCAGTTTGACATGTCTGGTGAGATTCTTAGCAAGATGAGACAGACCTGGTTGGCTTCCATATAATAACTTCTCTGAAGTAGTTTGATGACCTATCACACTACTTGGTAATCTGTTGATTACATAAACTGCAACTAAGACATAGTGCCCCCTAAAACTTCAAAGGAATGTGTGCCTGCAATTTGAGTGCCCTAGTTACTTCAAGTATATGTCTATGTTTTCTCTCAACAACCCCATTTTGATAAGGATATATGGACAAAACCTTAAGAAATACAAGTAAAAATTGCATTAGCTTTGAGAGATGCTCACTTTAGATCTTTGAACCCGTTCCATAGCACCCACAAGATACTCCTTATATGCATCAGCTTCTTCCACTGTGTTGATATTCTCCACTTGTGGTTCATAAGAACTGCCAGGTCCAAGGGAACAAATCGTTATAAAAGAGCAACACTTTTCAGAATATTTAAAAATAGAGTGAACAACTCTTCAACCTTCTTTTAGCCTTTGCTTCACTTAGTAGTTTTTGGAGCTCAGTAAGCTTCTCTTTATGATCCTATTATAAAAATGCATTAAAAATATATCAAGTTACAAAGTTTTTAGTAATAATAAATATAGGCTTATATTTACTAACTGAAGGGGACACCCTTTCTAAATATTTCGCTATCAGAGTGATATATTTTAGGTGTTTTTAAGTATACACAATCAACATTAGTGTGGAAACATCAAACCTTACCTCAACACTAAAGAACATTGTCCAATCATCAGCATCGTAGAAACACCCAACCAAAATAATAAGAATTATTCAATCATGTAAAAAAGTACAACACAACAAAGAAATAAATCAACAGAAAAGAACTAGAGAAAAGTAGAGTGTCATACGTAGAGATCTTTTCAATCATACCTCTTTCAAATTTTGATTGAACGAGACTCTGCATCAAGTGCTGCAAAATAAAGGTCATGTTAAGGTCAAATGAAACTCCAAAGATTAGTAAAAGATGTGTAAAATTTAGTACCTCTTCATCTGGATTTGGAGTGGATCTTCAGCAATAAAAAAAGCATTTGAGTTAGTCAATTGAATGAAATTGGTGAAGTCTAATTCATGAATTTAACATATTAAAATAAACATACCGTCGATTCAGTTCATCAGGTTGGTTCATTGCTTTGATCATAATATCTTCAAAACTAAGCGATCAAAAGAAATTACATCATATTTTGTATCATAAACGAAACATAGAACACTCAAACATAAAATATCATTCTAGAAATCTCATTAACATTTCTCCGCTAGAATAGCTGGTCACTTCACCATTTGGAGAAACCATTAACAGTGCAATATTTGACTTCTTAACAATGCTATCCTTACATTTTGAGTAGAACTGTTGACGGGATATTGGATCCTAAATTTTCTTCATCATAATCTTATTGCGATCCATGAAATTAAATGATACAAACTAGAATTGGAAGTTAGATGCAATGTCGTTCTTCAATGAACTGAAAAATATATAGATCATCACAAAAGAAAAAGGAAAAGTTAGCTCAAAGAATTTAATGCAATAACATGGCAGTCTTCAGTTCAAGCACTACAATCTAATAGACAATCAAATAACTTTTTTTAGAAGAAACAACTTTCTACATATGCATACATGTTACAATCTAATAGACAATCAAATAATTTTTGTAGAAGAAACAACTTTCTACATATGCATACAATCGATGAACAAAAATTTGTGGGCGGTAACTTGTTGAGAGGAAAATAAAAATAACTTCTAAGATCCTTCTTTCACATAATGATGTTAGCCAAGACCTATTTATTACTTTCCTAGAATTTTAATGGCAATATTGAATAATTTTAGTGTATAGACGAATTTATATTTTGAAATCTTAAGATAAGTACAAGGTGTATGGGCAAATTATTAAAGAATGAAAAAAGTCTCACATTAGTGGTTAATGAGGTTTGTGCAATTCTCTTCCCTTTGAGCCAGATATTGGGGTGTGAGTTAGGCCTAATACATAATTTCACACAAATCACCTTTAATTGAACTAAAATTAAACTCCCTCTGTACCAATTTATGTGTCACTTTTTTTTTTCGAGAGTCAAGTAGTTTAAGTTTAACAAAAAATTTGTGCATGAAATCTTTAATTTTTTAATGAAATTTATATATTTATAAACCATGCAAAAAGAAATATAAATCACGATAATTGTAAATTAAAAATAGTTAAAAGATATATAAAAATTTTGCTGTCAAAGATAGACTTGTTTGAATCTCGAATTCTTAAAACTGTCACATAAATTGAGGCAGAGGGAGTATATTCGTGAAATAAATTTATGTCAGTACGGAGTAAAACTATTTCTTTTAGTATGATTTTATCATTGCACGATAGGGAAACTAAAATATTTGGGTCAAAGTCGAATTCAAGATGTTAAATTCGTAGGTTCTATATTTTAAAATCGATCAAGGCCAACATATTTTAATTGTTAGGTGGGTTTTTGACACAAATATAGAATTTGAATCAAACCTACCGAGGTACGACTGAATTAATAACTTACAATTTAGATTTGACTAACTAATGATGAAACATGATATATAATAATGGTACAACTAAAAATAGTATAAGAAAAGAAAATAGGTCATATCATTTTGTTGTGTGACTTCCTCCTCTTCCGTTTATCAACTTTACCCTTGACCTAACAATAAAATATGTGATCACAACTTCTATTTTTTTTTATGTTTATCTACTTACTTTTAATTATTAAATAAATTTGCGAGGACTAGCGACACATGGTTAGAGACTCTTGGAATCTTTCTCTTTATTCGATTAGCAACCCTATTAGTGATAGGGTTCAAACTCGAATCATGCACTCAACTCATACCATGTGATGCTCCGACCAATATTCCATACAAGCGGAGGAAATTCATACATTGAGTTCTATATATATACCTATTCACAATATAGCTTAAGACTTTATTATGGACCCCTTTAATTGAAATTATCAACTCATACTGAATGGTGAACGTATGATTGAAATAAAGAAACTTAAGATTATTGAATCTGAACTGAGAAAGTCATAAAGTCTAGCTAACATAAATCGTCACAAACTCACTTCTCAAGATGCAAGCATTTATCATCATCGCACGAATAATGCTACGTTCACTCCCTTTGTAAAACAATTGTATTTTGGAATTGAAGTAATACAAATTTGTCTTCCCACTATATCATATGTAGGATTGTTTGTCAAGATACCTGGTTGCTGTTAAAATAGGATTGTTTTCCCTCAAGATGACATGTATTCTTACAAAGAAAAGACCTATTGGTCAGATAAAAAAGAACATATCCCTTCTAAACTTCTGAATATCTCATATGAAGAGCTGGCCTTTATATTGCCATCATTTTAACATGTCTGGTGAGATTCTTAGCAATGCACAAGAACCCTAATGTCCATAAATGAGACAGACCTGGTTGGCTTCCATATAATAACTTCTTAGAAGTATTTTGATGACCTATCACACTACTTGGTAATCTATTGATTAGATAAACTGCAACTAAGACATAGTGCCCCCCAAAACTTCAATGGAATGTGTGCATGCAATTTGTGTGCCCTAGTTACTTCAAGTATATGTCTATGTTTTCTATCAACAACCCCATTTTGATAAAGGTATATGGATAAGACCTCTCGTGTATAATTCCCAACTCTTTGAACAAAGCAGTGCACACAGAGTTAGCAAAATCAGTCCCATTGTGAGACCTTAATACCTTAACATTTCTCCCTAATTGAGTCCTAACATAGTGCATAAATAGTTTAAGATAAATACACACATCAGACTTACGTTTAAGTAGAAATACCATTGTAAGGAAGTACTTGTTACCAAAAAAAATGGGTGTTTTATAAGGACACCAGAAATCAACATGAATTAAATCAGAACAAGTACTTCTTTTTATACTACTTGAAGGAAAACCAGACCTAGAAAGCTTAGAACAAGGGCAAAATGAGAAATTAGAGACTTTACACATACTGTCTTTGTTCATATCAAAGATATTCGCAAGAACTATAGAAGATACATGACCTAATGTTTGATGCTACAACTCCATGTTAGAAAGTACTCTAGGAACAACAAATGTAGACTTCTACTTTTTACTTTCAGTCCCATGTGTGAACTGTATGTTGTAGAAAAAAATACAATCCTTATTCTTCTTTACCGACCTCCTGCAAGTTACACTGTAAAGTTCCCAGAAAACATAAAAATGAGGAAAGAAGGTGATGGAACTACCTAGTTCCTTTGTATTTTACTTACGTACAATAGGTTATGCTGGAATGCAGGTAGGCAAAATTTATTTGTAACAACATCGTTAGCTCACAAATCATAATTACCCACAAGAGTCACTTTAGTAGTGTTACCACTAGGAGCATCAAGTTGTGTCATAGACCCCTTTGACATCATATCCAAGTTAAAGACCGCATGATGTATAGCACTAGTATCTACAATCCAAATTTTGTTATTTTCATAAACAATAAATGATTTACCTGCAGTATTAACATCATTGCAACCAAACATAGGCTAATTTGAGTTTTGCTAGAACATTTTGAGGATGTGATCATATTGGTCTTTTATGAATGTACAATCTTGAAGTTGTTGTTTGACATCTTTCACAGCTTGGCTTAATGACGTAAATCTTTACCCATTCAGTTGCATAATTACCACCATTACCAATTTGAGACTCATCAACCTTTATCCCCCACTCAGAAATCTGTACATTTGTGTTAAGAGCATAAGAGAAATGAGCCTGGGATACTGAAGTCTGACCATACTGACCAGACTCACTACCCTGAACTTTTCTTTTCGACTTGAAGTAAGGTGGATACCCAACAGTTTTGTAGCAGAACTCCTTGATGTGGCCTCTACACTTGTAGAAATCATAATTTGCACAGAATTCTTCTTAAACCTTTGCTCACCCCTGAACTACTAGATGTGCTCATTCCTGAGCTACTACTAGTTGTCCCTAGCAAAACAGTCCGGTTGTTCCTCTAAAAAAATGACTCAACCCACCGGCAGCCACCCTTTTTCGGTTGCTGGTTTACAAGCATCTGGTTTATCAGGTACATTCTACCAACATTGCTGGGATATATTCGGTAACAATATTTTCAAAATGGTACAAGATTTTTTCATATGTAATTCTCTTCCTAAATCCATAATTCACACTAATTTGGTCGTTTTACCTAAGAAGGAACAAACTCGTTCTCTTTGTGACTTAAGACCTATTAGTTTGAGTAAATTCATTAATAAGAATCTATCTACGGTTGTTCATGACATAATTGAAGTTTAATCACCTAAATTGATCACCCACAATCAATCAGTTTTTGTTAAAGGTAGAAGCATCATAGAAAATATGCTATTGACACAAGAGATTGTTACTAACATCAGAAAGAGGGGTAAACCATCAAATGTGATCATAAATCTTGATATGACCAAGGCATATGATACATTATCTTGTTTTCTTCTGATTAAAGTTTTAAGAAACATGGGGTTTTCAGAATTGTTTGCTGATTTGATTTGGAGATTGATTTCCAACAACTGGTATTTAATCTTGATCAATGGCCAAACACATGGTTTCTTTGATTCCACTAGGACAGTGAAACAAGGAGACCCTCTATCTCTGTCTCTCTTTATATTATTAGCAAAACTTCTTTCAAGGGCCCTAAATAGGTTGTTTGAGGATGATCAATTTGTGGGATATGGTTTACCAAAATGGAGTGCTAAGCTTAATAAAACTCTCACTGATGCTCAAGTTGATGTCACGATCAGTGATAGTCATATTGAAGGAGAAAAATTTTGAGGCGATCTTCATGTTCATCTCAATGCTAAAAAATCTAATTCAAACAGGTTGGATGTTGGTGAAAAGGATGATGAAGGAACAATTAAAGATTTACGGATAGGGGCTGAAAAGGGTGATGTTCAAGATCAAAATTTGGTGCAGCAAAATTCTGTCCAGCGTCTGGCAGTGTTAGACGACCACTCCTCTCCCATTAAACAAAGCTGTAATTTAGCTGATCATGTTGAATTTGAAGAGAAACTCGTTGTGGATATAAATAAATCAAACGATGCAGAATTTGCGCAAAAAATTGACAAGATAAAAGAGAAGGGAGTTGTTGCTGAAAATTCAAGTATGAGGAAAGGTGATAAGCATACTCTTGAGAAACTTCACGATGCTATACAGACGCCAAAATCTGATGTGCAACTTAAGAATTTTGCAATTGATGGACAAAAATCTGAAGGATCAAAAATAGGTGATTTGCAACCTTTTGAACCTGTCGATTTGCAGGTTGAAATTTCTAGTCGTGATTAGAATGCAACTGGGAATCGGAACACAATTGCACAAAAAAATCAATTTCTATGTGTATTAGTTCCTCGGCAAGTCGAAGTAAATCTTAACGTATTGAAAATAAGCAATAGATAACTACTAATCTAGTAGCACAATCTAATGAACCAAATGACATTGTTTGTACAAATCCATTAGAAGCACTTGAGGTGGAGAAAGAATTAGAGTTAGTTGATTCTAATCCCAAGAATGAGCAAACTTTATTTGGAGCCGATTTTGATAATAATATACAATTAGTTAGCACACCAATTGGAGTATGTAGCATGCAGACTGAAATAACGATAGTGTTATGAGTCCTACATATATCTCTAATCGTGCAGTATCTAAGATTAGTGAAGAAAGTGAGGCTTCCATGTCGCTCAAACCCAATTCAACGATCAAGTCACCCATGGTCACATCGAATACCTCAGCTCATGAGGTCTCGAAAGAAAAGCAAAGGGAGATGAGTACTCCTAGGTGGGCTGATATGGTCGATGAAGAAGAGCATGTTTCACTTCCGCTTTTTATTAGAAAACTAAGTCCACAAGCTTTGGAATTTGTACCTAAAAGTATAGTTGCAAAGAAGGAGGAACAAAAGGCCTTAACATCAGAATTTAGTCCAACTAGGGTTATGATCGTGATTTGGGCAATGAACCTTTTGATGAGGATGAAGAAAAAAATATGTTGAATATATGCTTTGACAAAGTGTCTAGGGATGGATATATCTCACCTTCGCATTAAATAAGTGGAAGCAACAAAAATAAAAAGAACACACATGGAAGGCAAGACAGTTGGGATAGTAAACTGACAGGAGAGTTTGTTTCAAGGGACCTACCAATGCGACTGGCAAAGCAGAACCATATGAAAGTGTCAATGAGTTCAACAAGATCCACTACATCCAAGAAGAAATGATGAACTATCAAGTTTTGTTGGATGGATTTGAAGAGTAAGACAAGATGAAAATACTTCAGGTTACTTTAGATGGGCTATCTATCATTTTTAATTCACACATTTGTAAAAATAAATTTGAGGTTGATAACTCACTTTCTTCTTGGATTTTATATCTTTGCATTTTTCAAGTATTCTCATTTATAATATCATCAAAGAGTGTATTTCAGCTTCTGTGATGATAATAAAATATCTAGTTCTCTCTAGCTCTTTTTTTTCATGTTTGTTAATTAGTAGAGGTTTGTTGCCTCATTAGGATTAAAAGGTAAGGCCAATACCACCCCTTGCATGTACTTAGTTATATTGAGGATTTTTACTTTTAATAAAAAACTACTAGAAGCTCTGTCTAGTGGTATAAATTGAAAAAAAAAACAAAGAAAAAAAGTGCAGGGGCCGCTGAGAAAGAATTGGTGGAGGAATGTGTTGGTATGTATGAAGGTCATTTTCCTTTAAAATACCTTGGTCGTCCTATCACCCACTCCAAAAAAGGGAAGGAACACTACAAAGAGCTTATAAGGAAGGTGAGGCAAAATTTCAATCTTCAAAAGGAAATATATTGTCATATGGAGGAAAAGAGGTTCTAATCACTAGTGTGCTACAGAGTGTCCTAATTCATGCCTTATCATCTATAGTTCCTCCTATATGTGTTATTAAGGAACTTCATAGGATTTTTGGAATAAAAATTTGGAGTAATAAAATTACAGGTAAGAGTAAACACTGGCCTACATGGGAGAAATTGTATTTACCTAAACAGGAAGGAGGATTGGGTTTTAGATCCATGTTTGATGTTTCTAAAGAAATGTATGCAAAGTTATGGTGGAGATTCATGAATCAAAATACCACCTTACGGGCTAATTTTATGTGGAACAAATACTGTAAGAGGCATATTCCAATTTTGGCTGAATGGAAAGGTAGATCTCAACTATGGAAAAATGTGTTACACAATAGGGAGTGCATTGAAAAATTTCATTGGTGATAACCTAAGAGTGGGACTTCTTCTGTTTGATATGATAATTGGACCCAACTTGGGCCTCTTTACACATAACAAACTGAAGTACAAACTTGTCACTCATTGACGAACATTGATTTTTTCCTAAAAAAACAGAGTGGAATTATGATAGTATGAATGATAATTTGCATGATCATATTGTGCAACATATCATACATCATATGTATCATAATAGATGAATTAATATGGACGAAGATCAAAACAAGCACCTGAAAGTTCTCAGTTAAGAGTGCTTGGGAGATTTTGAGAAAGAAAGTGGCAGAAAATGTGAATTTCAAGAAGATATGGGCAAGATCTTCCTGTCAAGATATCATTCTTTAGTTGGAGATTTTGGAATACTAGAGTTCCAGTAGTTGTTGCTATAGATAATTGGAACAGTCCCAACTTTCCTTATGTTGTACTTCCCCAACAAGGGAAACTATGGAAAACTTATTTTTGAAAGTTGAAATTGCATATAGAGTGAGGCGATATTTATCTTATGCAGCGAGAATATTAGGTCCTTGGATTCAGTTAATGCAGTCTATAAAAAATGGTGGGATGTTCAATTAAATACGAGGCAAAACGTTATTTTCATGCTATTCCTAATTTGATTTTATGGTTTTTATCGAAAAGGTGAAATATTGTACTTCATGGTGGTAATTATACCACAAGTAAAGTGATTTTGGACGTACAAATTCATGAAGTTGAGAGTCTGAATACACTTATATCCCTTCCACTTGGCCTCAACTAGTTGCTTTATTAGATGGTTTTAGTCCTGAGTTTATTTCGAAATTTGTTAAATGGTATCCTCCACCATGGGGTGGTAGAAATGTAATACAGATGGGGCTTCGAGGGATAATCCTGGACCTAGTAGTACTGCTACCTTTTGTATCACAAACCATGAAGGAGAGTTAATGTTTGCTAAGGGGTGCAGATTCCCGATCTACGAATGTAGTTCTTGAAGCTATTGCTATTAGAAAAAGTCTTCAATGTTGTTAGGAAAACAATTTTCAAAACATTATAATTGCAACCGACTCTTTGGCTTTGGTACATATGCTAAATGGAGGGTGCGAAATACCTTGGAATGTAACAATGGATGTCTATTCCATCAACATACTAAGAAACTCTATGTCAGTAAGAGTACAAAACTCCTTAAGGGAGAGAATACTCTAGCTGATTTTTTTGCTAACTTGGTTTTTCCATTTGCAGGTAAATATGAATTTAGATCTTTTCAAGAGGTTCCAAATACAATCAAAAGAATTATACAGCTGAGGATAAAGCAGTAAAATACAATAGGGTACTCATAAATTTAACCATTTTCAGGAAGTCCCAAGTGAAGGAAGCAGAATCATCAATTTAGATAAACACAACATTCAATAGATGATATTAAGACAAACAAGTATGAGTCAATAAAGTAATCTTTATTGTATCAAGTCTCAATTCCATATGAAGTATTACATGAATCATAGATTGAGTACGCTACTAACGTACTTCAAGATGTCTCAATTAGTTTCTGGTTGTTAATATATCACGCACCTGGTAAGAGCTTTGAGGTGTTACATATGATATAAAATCAGGACTTAAGGGGGCTAAAAGAGCATATTTAATCTATAATTATGTTAAATTTCATATACTTCTCATTCATGTATTGAAAACTACTGAATAATCATTAGAGGAGAAACAAGAACTGAACGATGAATTAAAGGTACTATTTTCTTACACAAGTGATGTGGATCAACATAACCTCATAAAATAAATTAGTAATATTTTTGTGGATTTGTGTTATGGTGGTTGTATTAAATGTATTTGATTCAATCCACCAAATTCAAATTGATTAAAGGAAAACTAATTTTACTCGAGATTTCTTCTATAATATCCAGATTCTAAGTTCCACAGTTTAAAAAGATCATTTTTGATAGCAAACCTCATTCAAGTATTTAAAGAGAGAGTAGAAAAAGTATAACTGAGAAGATGAAGTTGATGTTCACCTCGTGGTTGCAAAACTTTGTGCAGAAACTAGATTAGCTTAAAATGATGCTCGACCCCATCTCTGATGTCAACACCTCTATGCCTCTTCATCTTCCTCCATTTGAAGGAAATTAATGCTCATACATTGGTTTGTCTCTTTAGGTTTTGAATTTTATTTTGTTCTGTTTAGTTCCAACATTGGACCAGTTTTGGGCCTAATTTAATGAAAATAAATAGGCTATAAGCCAGAAACTTTTGGTTAAGAAAAATCTCTTTCGAAAGAAAATACCCTCAAGATACTCAAAGCCTTTTCTCTTGACTCATTTATTCTTGGTTTTAATCCTCCTCCAAAAATTATTATTGTCACCCTAACTTCAATCAATACCACTACACATTCCTCTCCCACTCAATCACAATCAGAAATGTTGAGTTCAACCCAGTTTTTTGATCTTCATCATCTGTCTCAAACTATGAGAAGTTTTACTAGACACAACTTTGCAACTGCATAAAGTCTAGTACAATACTTGGCATTAAGGAAGCTAGCCGAAAAGGATGGGATAGTTCTTTACCTCCACTATCTTTTAACCACTAAAGTGGTACTAATATCATCAAAGCTTCTAATTAATATGCCCCATCCATCTTATGGAAGCTACATTTATTTTCAAGTACGCCAATGATGTTTGTTTTTGATCCTAGAAGATCACCAAAAAGTTAGAGATCTACTTCTCAATCAACTCTAAAGTTCTTTTAGGGGGGCTTAGTGTCACAACCCAAAACGAGCCGCGAGTGGCACCCACACTTATCTTACTAGGTGAGCGAACCAACAATCTAAACCCCAACGTTTACCAGTATATAAATTTTGAATAGTAAATAAAATGCGGAAGATCCAAAACTCATTAACGAAATCAATTAAATAAACTTCTAAAGTATAATACTTATCATCCCCAAAATCTGGAAGTCATCACATCAAGAACATTTATCCTCAAATTACTAAGTCTAAGAGTATTTAAGAACTAAAATAAGTAGAAAGATGGTCCATGTCCGAACTTCAAAGACATCAAGACG
>NC_028642.1:37574909-37598416 GCF_001406875.1 Solanum pennellii | reverse complement strand
GGTGGAGGAGTCACTGCCCTATTACTAGCTGGACCAGGTGTTTGTCCTCTACCTCAAGAGGGCATCCTCCTGCGACCTTTACCACGGCCTCTTGCAACTGCTCCTCTTCGAGCTACGGTCCCAATGGTTGGCTAAGACGCACCCTGTCCTGCCGGTGCTGGTGTTGACACAATTGTTGCTCTAGTTCTAAACATCTGCGAGATAGAGTGAGGATGTCAGATACCAATTTGTATCACCTAGATACCAATTAGACCCAAGTAATAGCACGAAAGAAAGAAAGAATGGAGTTTTCCTAAAGTCCTATAGCCTCTCAAAGAAAAGTAAGGGCGTCCCCCTACCGTTCCTCAAGACTCTACTAGACTCGTTCTTGTGTGATGAGACCAACGAACCTAAAGCTCTGATACCAAGTTTGTCACGACCCAAAACGAGCCGCGAGTGGCACCCACACTTATCTTACTAGGTGAGCGAACCAACAATCTAAACCCCAACGTTTACCAGTATATAAATTTTGAATAGTAAATAAAATGCGGAAGATCCAAAACTCATTAACGAAATCAATTAAATAAACTTCTAAAGTATAATACTTATTATCCCCAAAATCTGGAAGTCATCACATCAAGAACATCTATCCTCAAATTACTAAGTCTAAGAGTATTTAAGAACTAAAATAAGTAGAAAGATGGTCCATGTCCGAACTTCAAAGACATCAAGACGTGAAGAAGAGAATCCAGCCCGAGCTAGGAATAATAGCTCACCCTGAAATCTGATGTGCTGAAGACTGGCTAGAGTTGAGGACGAGTCGAAGTCAATGGTGCACATGCTTCACTCCACAAAACAACAAGAAGAAAATAAAAGTAGGGGTCAGTATAAGGAACACGTACTGAGTAGGTATCATCGGCCAACTCAAAATAGAAACCAGTATATATTAAACAATAATATAAAACCAACTACAAGGCATCACTTCGGTATAGATGGTTCAAGATTAGAATTTCAACATTCTCTAAATTTTATAGCCAACCACAAACCACACAATCAAAAACATGCAACCACACGATCAAGTACATAGGAGACATTACAATATCATTCAATACATATCAATCGCTATTTAGAGTTTATCTACTAGATAGAATTAAACCATAACCTACCTCCACCGAAGAATCGAAATCAAGCAAGCTATCTCCCCAATGCCTTTGAACATCTCCAATTCACGTTGCTCGCTCCTCCCTTTGTTCACGCCCTTCTCTTTTTATTTTTCTTTTCTTTTCTTTTTCCAGATTTCTTTTACCCTAATTACCATATAATCAATTTTAAAAGATGGTAAAAGTAACCCACTATTTATTTTTAAGTTATCTCCTTTAACCCCCAACTAACACAATTATACACATTACCCCACTAATTTCATAATAATAATTATGAATAGTCCAAAACACCCTTTTTAAAAATTCAGCGGAAGTCTGACCAAGTTGGCGTTACGCTGCCTGTGACGGTCCGTCGTATCTACGACGGTCCGTGCTGCAAGTCTGTCGTGAAGTTTAGAGAGTCGATTCCGGTACCCCGATTCAAAAAATTGAAGTGTTTTGGTACGAAGACCCTGTGACGGTCCGTCGTATCCATGACGGTCCGTCCTGCAGGTCCGTCCTGAAGTTCAGAGAGTCAATTCCGGTACCCCGATTCCAAAAATTGAAGTGTTTTTGGTACGAAGACCCTGTGACGGTCCGTCGTATCCATGACGGTCCGTCTTGCTGGTCCGTCCTGAAGTTCAGAGAAGTAACTCCAGTACCCCGATTCCCAGAGTTGAAGTGTTTTGGAACGAAGACCCTCGACGGACCGTCGTGCCTATGACGGTTCGTCCTACTTGTCGTCGAGGGTAATGAGGAAAGCAGCAGAAGAAACTACACAAGTATGGGATGACGGAAACCATCACGGGCCATCGTGACCATAACGGTCCGTCGCGTGGTCCGTCGACCCAGTCAGTTTTTATCAAAATGATTTTACTGCTCGAACCTACTAAACAGGTTGTTACACTTAGGGCAGGGAGTGTGTAAATTGGATGGGATCACTAATATTACAACGCCATAAGATGTATTAGGGTGTTAGTTGTAAATTTCAAAAAAGATAAACCTCGTATCTATGAGGTCATTATTATAAACAATTTTAATTAGAATTTTCATATTCATTTATAATTTATTTTCTCGAATTGAGGGCAAGACATGATTTGTCAATAGAAAACTTCTCCATTATTAAGCATTTTCATCACCACAAATTTTATGTGAAATGAACTTTTATCTCCAAATAAAGCTTTAATTTATGAGGAATGGAGCTTCAAGTATTTTTTTTCCAAATAACAACAGACAACTGTCCGGGCTTATTATATATAATAAAAAATTTAAATTAGTCCCAACAAGAGCTTCTACAAAATCAAAAAGCAAACAAAAAATAAAAAACTTAAATAAGTAAACAAATTAATAAAAAGAAAACACTCGATCTGCAGAATTGGAAAGTTTCGGTCATTTCTTCATCTACTCTCTTCTCAACTGGAGCTTCAACAAGTTCCGAGCCAAAGAATATTGGTCGATTTATGGGCGTTGAGACACCCCAAATCTTGCCCGGATTTTCTTTTCAACTTGCAAGAGTTCTATCAACCTGATGCTCAAGGATTTCCTTTACAATTCACATGTCTGAGCTCTCCTGTACTTCAGCGAAGTATCTCTATCTGTTCTGTTTTTTCTTTACATTGGTATTAACTTTTCTAAGTCTTAATGGGTTGAACCCCAATGGGTTTGACACCACCATTAAAGCTTTTAATAAGTTAATACTTAATAATGAGAACTTGCTATGCTTCTCTTTCTATGATTATGTCAATTCGATTGGAGTGGACTAATTTCCACAAGAAGCTAATGCCTTGATTTGGTACAATTGGATGCCCCAAGCTCTCACAAGGCGTAAGTACAAAATTTATTAAATTTACTTCAAACACTAGCTTATCTATTTAGAAATATTACAAACTCTTGCAAGAATCTGATTATAATCCGAATAATATTTAATGTTTGGTGTTGTTGTTAGGTGTCTCTTTATTCCTTCGTGTTTCTTCTTATGTATGACGTTCCTTGTTTATCTAGATTGAGTAATTTTTTCCCTCAATTGGAGTTTGTTGAAGATAGTTGATCAAAAAAATTAACTGCAAAAGAGAAAATTGAATTCGTAAAAAAATAAGCAAGTGCATTTTCCTCCCTAAGGGAATGCTTTACTCTTGCTGAAACACTTCTTCATAATATGCTGATGGTACTAACTTCCAATGCCATATTCAAGGGTACATCCCAGTCGACCTCAATTATATGAACCATAGCTAGTGAGTTTGCCTTAATAATAAGATTAGTAATACCATGCTTAGTACAATATGAAAGGCTTTCCCTTGTAGCTCTAGCTTCTGCCACCAAGATTGTAGTAGCAACCACCAGATTTTATACTCAAACTAAGGCTTATATTGCTCCAATCCTAATAGAATATGAGGCCAAGAATTTCTGCTACAGTTTAATTTAAATCTTACATACATAAACTTTTAAACTGTATCAATAATACCTGATATCACTCTATCATCTGAAAAAATACTTCCATGTATTTCTCCTTTTCCACAAAAACCACATAATGATATTAGGAATAGCATAGGATCTAGAATTCCTGATGCATACCTAAAACAATTTCTTATTCTGGTAGCTACTTCTACATTAAGAAAAAGATGCTCAATTTTCTCTTCTACGGGAATAACACAACATCTACAATCACTTGAAAATCAAGTCCTCCTCTTTAACGATGAGATTTTATCTATACATTAAAAATGCCACAAAGATCTTTCCAAACAAATTCCTCCTCATTAAGAATGAGATTTTGAATGGAATACCTTTTATCCATAACTTTACATGTTTTGAATTTTGTCTTTCTTGTTTCTCAAAAGTCCCCAAAACTGATTTTACTGTGAATTTACATTTACTAATTTCAGTCCATCAAGATTTATCAACTTTATCACTATGATACGCAGGGTGCAGATTTTCTTGAACATGGTCCACAACATATTCCGGCACAAAATCTGTTATCACTGTATAGTCCCATCCTTCCTATAAAAATTCACCAGTTAGGATAACAACTATGCACATCTGAATCATGTATATGTAGGGGACCTAAGAGAGTTAATTATTCATATTTATTGATTTTACTTTAAATTATTGCATTTTCCATAGGAGTATGAGAATAACTCAAAGGACAAAAGTAAGAAATAGTGTTCAGTTTATTTCTGGTGTGCATTACCTCAACCATTCACTATTTCTAAAATGGAGAGAGTAATATATGTGATTTTACTAATAGTATACTTATATATTTAACATACACGCGCAAAACGCATGTCCAAAAACTAATTATACTAAAAAGTTTGAAGAATATATGTAGAAGTGTTTTTAAGTCGTGAAATTTTATTCTTAACCACTTACAAAATGAATTAATAAAATAAATAGTTCTTCTCAGATCTCTTATCATATATTATTATAAGTGGGAAGTTCCTAACTTAAAAGTTGAATTACCATTTTGGCCTTATTTTATTCCTAAATTAAATTAAATATTAATATATAATTAATTTAATATTAAATAATCATATTTAAATACATGCATCTAGACACAATGGTTTAAATTCTAATTTTTACATACTAAGTAATAGTTATATTATATTATACTAAATACTAAAAATAAGAAGGTGTAAAGTCAAACTTTGAAAGACAAAAATATTTTATAGAAAATTGTTAGAAATTATTTCATAGGAAATTGTTAGCAATTACTTTTTTTTAAAAATAAAAATTATCTATTCTTTCTCTATAATTAATGTGATTAAATGATTAAATTTGTTATCCTCTCTCTTTAGTTAGTATATATAAATGTATTGAATTATTAGTAAAAACAATCACCTTTCCCTCTACTCCATGTCTAAGATCACTTAGCTTCTGAAAATTAACGCTTCACCATTTCATCTTATCGAATGAACCTTTAGCTATATATATGTATCATAAAAAAATATTTTTTCTTTACCACTTGCCTCGTGTTGATGTGAATCATCAAACAATTTTCAGGTACTTTTTTTTGTTTTGAAATATTAATATTTGTAGATCCTCATTAGAATGATATTTTGTATCATAAATTTCATCTACTCCTTGTGTATTTCTTTTTACTATATATATATTGTTATAATAAAAGTCTTAAGAAGGATATGAATGTTTTATTTATTCTTATCTGTTTAATTTTTTTGTATTCTTTACCGATTATACTTCTTTAATATAATCTTCTACGAAATTATGAATGTTAGAAGTCTATTTTTATTAGTGCTGAAATTACTAATTTATGACATTTAGATTCGTTTTCAAATGTACTTTTATAATATTTATTTACTTTTATCTTTACTTACTAATATAGTTTCTTTAAGTAGCTACATATTTGTGTACTTACTAATATGGACCGTAATGAGAGATTATTAAGGATAAGTCATATAGATATATTCATATTATTAGATGCTATAGTAATATAATTATTTTTCAATATTTCTTGCTTGATGGTCAATGTACTATTCGATTATGATGAATTTAATTTAATTAATGAAATATAAATTACTAAACCTAATATTTCTAATTTCAACATTATATAATAATTCGACTTTATAATAGTTATATGGGACAAACGTGCAACGTACATTTCCGATTAAAGATTTAGATTTAAAGATTTAGAAAATTAACAAAAACTTTATAAACTATGAGAATGTAAAAGCTATCAAAATAAAATAAAAACCATATCAAACAAACCGAATTGTTTTCTATTTCAAAACACAATATCTATGTTTTGCTATCATATAAGAACTATTACAGTTGCATTAATAATATGCATATGCAACATAATTTATATTCTTGCTTGCTTGGTTGGTGCAAGTTATTCATTCTACAAATTTTTAAATAATAAACTAGTATATCATAATTCCTTGTTGAATCTGTTTGACACATACAACTACCTCACTGTCATCCAATCTGTTTCCTCAAATCTTCCATCCCCTACTAGTTCCTACAAATTTAGAGAAACAACATTCAGTATATTCCTCTGAGTTTAAATGAAGGAGTGCGGATTTCACATCAACTTTTTTGAGATTGAAGTCTATAAGTTATTGTATAGATTTACTAATATATATACCATTCGATGACTAGTTTGATAATAAAGATTATTCGTCACAAGCCATATCCTTTGTGTTACCGAATCCATCTAGAGATCATAATGTTAATAGTTAATTTCATACAAGATGTTTGAAAAACAATTAAGTATTCCTTCAAATATGACACAATAAAAAAATGTCTTAACGTGACATTTTCATTTCTCTTGAGACATTCCTGGTTATCCAAGAGTTTTTCCAGGTAAGAAGAATATAAAACATGATCAGCCGATCTTAATTCAACTAACAAATTGGTGCCATTTTGTGTATCTGTGTGTATTGGAGGAGGGTGAGTCAAGTATTGAGCTTTAAGTTTTTTTGGAGTCTCTTGACCTAATGAAAATAGAAGTTAAAAAATGCATGCTTGCGATAGGCTCACTTTGGATCGTTGAATCTGTTTCGTAGTACCCAGAAGATACTGCTTGTATGCATCACTTTCTTCGACTGTATTGATATTCTCCACTTTTGGTTCATAAGAGCTGACCGATCCAAGGAAACAAATTGTTATAAAAGAGGACATTTTTTGAATATCTAAAAATATAGTGAAGAAATCTTCAACGTTATTTTCTCATGTGCTTCACTTAGTGTTTGTTTGAGGTCATTGAGCTTCTCCATATGAGCCTATTATGAAAATACATTAAAAAAATATCAAGTTATGAGTTCTTAGTAATAATAAATATAGGCTTATAACTACTGACCGAAGGTGATCCCCCTTCTAAATATTGCCCTATTAGAGTGATAATCCGAAGAGTTTTTAAGTATACACAATCGACACTAGTGTGGAAACATCAAGCCTTACATTAACACTAAAGCACATTTTCCAATCATCAACATCGTAAAAATATTTAACAAAACTAACAAAAAATATTCTATCACGTAGAAAGTACCACAAAACAAAGAAATTAATCAGAAGAAAATAACTCGAGAAAAGTAAGTGTGTCATACATAGCAATATTTTCAATCATTTATCATTTAGATTTTGCTTGCGCGAGAATCTGCATCAAATGCTGCAAAATAAAAGTCAAGGTCAGAGGAAACTCCAAACATCAGTAAAAGATGTGCAGAATTTAGTACCTCTTCATTTGGATTTTGAGTGGATCTTAAAAAAAAAAAAATTTGTGTTTGTCACTTGAATGAAATTGGCAAAGTCTAATTCATGAATTTGACATATTGAAATAATCATACCATCGATTCAGCTCATCAGGCGGTTTCATTGCATTGATCATGGTATCCTAAAAATTGACAAATTAAAAGAAATAACATCACATTTTGTATCATAAAAGAACATATAACATTCAAACATAAAAAAGAAAATCATTCTAGAAATTTCATCAACCTTTCTCGGCTAGAATAGTTGATCACTTCATCGGTTGGAGAAAACATTAGCAGTGCAATATGTGTATCATATAAAAATCCCAACTCACTCATTTGACTTCGTAACAATGATATCCTTGCAATTTGAGTAGAACTGTTGACAGGATGTTGGATCCTCAATATTTTACATTACAACCTTATTGCGACCCGTGAAATTAAATGATGCAAATAGCTCAAATAATTTAATGCAGTAACATTCCATTTTAAAGTTAAAGCCGTCAGTATGTTACCATCTAATATACAATCAAATAATTCTTTTGAAATGAAAATGGCTTTCATTGCTAATCATTAGTCAAAATTAGTGTTTTTCTACATATTTACACAATTGGTGAACAAAAATTTGTGGGCGGTAACTTAATGACTTGAATATAACAATAACTCCTAAGCTCCTTTTTTTATATAACGGAAACGGGCTTAAAATACCCTCAACGTATTGGAAATGGTACAAAACTACTCTCCATCCACCTATTTGCTCCAAAATGCCCTTCTCATCCACCTATTGGCTCCAAAATGCCCTTCAATCAACAATGATATCCTTCCTATTTGAGTAGAAATGTTTATGCGATTCTGGATCATCCATTTTCTTCATTACAACCTTATTGTGGCCCATGAAATTAAATGATGTAAATTACTAGAAAATTGGAAGTTAGATCCAATGTTGTTCTTCAATGAACTGAGAAAAATACAGATCAATAGAAAGAAAAAGGAAAAAAAATAACTCAAAGAATTTAATGTAAGTCTTAAGTTAAAGTAGTTAATATGTTAAAATCTAATAGACAATCAGATAAGTATTATTTGAGAAGAAAACGACTTTCAGTGTTAATCTTAAGTAAAAATTAGTGTTTTTCTACATATTCACAAAATTGATGAACAAAATTACGTGGGTGTAACTTGTTGAGTGAAAAATAACAATAACTCCTAAGTTTCTTCTTTCATATAAGGATATTAGACAAGTCCTACTTATCACTTTTCCCAGAATTTTAAAGGCAATATGATATAATTTTACTGTATAGAAAAATTTATATTTTGGAAAATGGTCTAAAATACCCTTGAAGTATTGAAAATGGTACAAAATTACCCTTCATCCATCTATTGGCTCCAAAATTCCCTTTTCATCCACCTATAGGCTCCAAAATACCCTTGTCATCCACCTTTGAGTTCAAAATTGACCACTTATTTAATGATTTTAAATTTTAACTATTTAAATATTTTTAAAATACTTGATGTTCAACTATTGGTTATAATTTAATTTATCTGTATTATTTATAAACCAACTCACTACCCACTCATAACTAACTAAACCCCACCCAATTAATAATCCAACTATAAAATCAAGATCATCATAAACACTACTAAAACACGATGAAATTATAGATTAATGAAAATGACATCCAAAATTATTCGAGTACGAATCGAAGCCCTAATTAATTTATGTTGAGCCGCTTATTTAGGAGGACACTTTCAATCTGATTCTCTTTCAAGATTGAATTAGAAATTTATGATTAAAGGTAAAGAAGTAATACATCCCGAATTACTTCATGCACTTTTTTAAAATATAATTTTATAAATATTTATGATTTGTTTTAAAACCTTTAATATATTATTTTGAAAAAAATTTACCTATGAAGTAACATCACATAATTGAGACGTAAGAATAATTAAGATGAACATAGTCAGACTTTTAAGTTTATCGATAGTTTTGATTTAGACACTTGAATGTATGACAATTTACTTTATGGATATTTTCGTCTCAAATTTTAAAAACACTCAATTGGCAGTAGCTTTTCTGTTGTTGCATTAGTAATGGGAGTGATTTATCAATTTGGAGGGTTTAATTAGTAATGGGTGGGTAGTGGATTGATTTATAAATTATACTAATAAGTTAAATTATAACAAATAGTTGAGCACCACGTATTTTAAAAAAATTTAAATAGTTTAAACATAAAACCGTTAAATAAGTGGTCGATTTTGAACCAAAAGGTGGATGACAAGGGTATTTTGGACCTAATAGGTGGGTGAAAAGGGTATTTTGGAGCAAATAGGTGGATGGAGGGTAATTTTGTACCATTTCCAATACTTTGAGGGTATTTTAGACCCTTTTTTGTTTATATTTTGATATCTCAAGTTAAGTACAAGGGCATAGGAAAATTACCTTTAACATAATTAAAATAATACTTCCTCTCTGCTACAACATCAACTCCTATTATTTAGTTTGACTAAGTCTGCAGTATGGCTGTATTTTAGCTTTCAGTTGGTAGTTATTTGCTTTTTACTCGTGATTGTTTTTCGATTGTGTAGTATTGTAGAATTGTGTTCCTAATGTTTAGGTGAATTGGTCTAGTGGAATTACATTAGTGGTTTAGTGGAATATGATTCCATAAAATGTAAACTTATATAAGGCTACAAAGTCTATTAAATAATATCATCCAGCAATAATCTTTGCAACAAAATTTATTTAATCTTTTATTCTTCCTCTATTTTCCTGTCTTTCAAGTATTGGTTTTTTCACGCTCGAGCTACCCCTAAACGCAGACATGGGACCTAGGACCACAAGTGATCCCAAGCAAACCTAGTTGGCATGATCTTAAACATACTACAGATAATAACATGTTGCAGAAGCTATATCATAAGCAAAATGAAAATATATGGAATACTCAGATGTTGTAACTGAGATATATAAAAACTGATGAGTTCAATAGAAAGAAGATATTTACTCAATACTAAGCTCAAACTAACTATGTCTGAAAATAGCCTCTAACTGACTAGAAATGCTGGGACAGGCCCTAGCTAAGTCTAGCAAAATCGAAACTAAAGGACTAAAATACTGAAAATTAACTCATGACTATTGTCCTTCAAGAATGAGGACTCATTACTGATTCTGCCGAACTCGAGATCGAGACCGATCTAAGTGTGATCTGGATGCTGTGAACATGAACCTACATCAAGAGAAGATGTAGCACACGTATGCGTCAGTAATTGAAAGGTATTGAGCATGTAGGATAGAGTAAAGCTGAAATAATATATAACTGAACAAGCACAAAAGCAAATATTCTGAACATGATATACTGAATACTGAGCTAACTGAATGCAATGACCAAATTTATAACATGTTGAGATTGATTACTAACTGAACTGTAAATATGGTCAATGCAATAGAGTCTTACGGAACTGTGGGAGCTACTAATAACCGATAATAAAACCACATGAGCTAAATGGTGAGTATGATGTATACGCTCCATTGAGAGGACCCAATATACCCTGCCAGAGGTATAAAGGCATAATGGCGTGATCACTAAACTGATGCCCACAGAGGGGACTTACAACCTACTTGGCTAGTAGTTCTGGGACTATTTGGGTGTGTTATATCCCTAGTCAAACTAGGTGTTATGCTACTCCCAATGATTTAAGTAGTTAACTGATTATGACTGAGTTTCTATAAATATTTGATAGCTCAAACTCAGCATGCAAACTGAGAATGCAACAATTAATATGATCATGATGCATTAATAACTGAGGCATGCATAACTGAATAACTGAAATATCTGACCTAATATGTGTAATTCAAGAACTAAAGAAATACATAACTAGGGTTATGAAATTCATGCGATAAACTAAGTATTAACGTAATAATCTTATTTGGATCATTCTAATATATAAGAACCCTTCTAACATTCAATAAACCCTAAGTCTAGTCGTGATTTGAGAATCAAGAAACTTACTGAAAACTAGGGATCTAATGGGTGAAAGGAACCCACTAGTGAAATCCCACATACCTGGTAATGATTTCTGTTTTATGTTTTTCCCATCCTTGTAAAGGATCTTCGTTATATAGTAATTCTAATTTTTTTTGGATTATTTTTACTTTATCTATGGAAAATAAATTAATTCTATTGTAGGGTCTTCTTCTTTTATATTTTCTAATTTTTGTGTAAATTTTTCACTGCCTTTAATCCATTCTGTTGTTTTTCTTCTTTTGTTACCTACTCTTCTTGCTCCTATCTTTTGTTTACATGTTGTTGTGAACCACCAGTGTGTTTTTGTTATTATATGTGGATATAATTTTTCTAAAAATGACATTTCTAATAACATATCCTTTGTTGTTAATTCAAAATTTTTGTTGTAATGGTTTTAAATTTTCTGCTAATTTTGGTATATATTCTCTTACTTGGTTAACTAATCCCAAAAAGGATTGTAATTTCTTTTTTGTATCTAATTGTTCATTCGAGGTTATTATTTTTTGTACTATATGCGTTTGCATTTTTATTCCATTTTTACCTATTTGTAATCCTAGGAATTCTATTTGTTTTTTCATTATTAAATCAACGGAGAAATCTTTAGATTTTGGGGCTGGAAGTGATGAAACCATGTCGCGTTCTTGAACTAGGGTTCATGACCTTTTTGTCCTCTCTTGCTTCTAATATTCTATGTTTTGATTAATGATTTGACTTAGTCAAGTTTTAGTTACGCTTCTAGGCTTAAACTGACTAAAATCTCATGATATAGGGTTTAAACGATGTATAGGGGTTAAAAAAAACTAGGAAAAGACCAGAATACCCCTGAAATATTTATTGTCGGAGCAATCGACGACCTAGATTGACGGTCCGTCATTTGAGTTTGTTCGACATGCCTTTACTAAAATGGTCATAACGTTTTACTCGGAGGTTGGTTTTTAGAGAACTCAGCGGCGTTGGAAAGAGGATTCCATTATCTATCATATTTAGGTCATAGGACACCTAATTCATTTTGTGCTAAAAGTTATGACCATTTAAAGTTCACCCAATCAGCAATTTCCCCTTAACTAAATGCTAACTTCACCTACGGTCAGACCTATGTATTGTAATAGAACGACGACCGTGCTGGTCATCCATAGTTCATGTCAGAGGCTGGGTAAAAGGAGTCTCAATCCAAGAAAGAACATGGACCGTTGTCTAACTTACAGACCTTAGTTTTGTCCGTGGGTTGAGACTTAGTCTATTTTTTTAGTTGAGTTTTGGAAGGGGTTGCAGATGTCAACTATGGACCAACAATACGGGCCGTAGATCAGACTACGGACCGTAGATGGTGACCGTAGATTGTACCTGCAATTTCTGAAAAACTAAAATCTTGTTTGTTTTAGATATGGGGCCTTACATGTTTCTCTATAAGTTATCACGCCTCGAGCCATCCCCGAGACGCGGACACGGGACCTAGGATCACAAGTGATTCCAAGCTAACCCTGCTGGCCTGATCATGAGCATATAAATATAATTAAAATGAAAAAAATGGGGAATACCCATATACTAAAACTGAGATATCTTAAAACTGATGAGTTTAATACAAAGAAGATATTAACTCAATAATAAGCTGAAACTAACTATGGCTGAAAATAGCCTCTAACTTACTATCTAACAAAACTAACAATAAAGGACTAAAAATACCGAAAAGAAACTCATGACTATTGTTCTCGGAGAATGAGGATTGACCACTAATTCTGCTAAACTAGAGATCGAAAATCGATCTAAGAGTGATCAGGATGCTGAGAACTTGAACCTACATCACGAGAAGATTTACTGCACATATGCGTCAGTACTTGAAAGGTACTGAGCATGTAGGATAGAGTAGAGTTGAAATAATACAAAATTGAACAGCCCAAAAGGAAGAATAATATTTTGAACATCATATATTGAATGCTGAGCTAACTGGATGCAATGACCAAATTTATAACATGCTTAGACTGAATACTAACCGAACTGTAAATATGGTCAATTCAATAGAGTTTGACTGAACTATGGAGCTACTAATAACCGATAAAAAAATCATATGAGCTAAATGTGTTGTTTGATGTAGAGAAAAGACATAAAGTCACTAATGAAGTTGTCCTGAATTTTAAAAAGGACAACCTTAACTTTGCAACGAATTATCCCAATAAACAATTTTGAATAGATATAATTACATTTTTTTTCGTCCATCTAACAAGAGTTGTACACTCTCTCAAAGAGAGTGAGCACCCTAAAATAACTAATATAGTTTAATTTTTACAAGTATTTTATTATAAAATATATTTTCTTATGCTTTTTATTATTTTAACTTTTTTTTCCTTTTTATTTTTCTCTTTCTTTCTTCTTTCTTTTCAAAAATTGATTTTCATCTCCATCCATTCAAACTTCTTACTTTCATTGTCATTTTAATCACAACTTCACTTTTTTTTTATTACTAATAGTTTTACTCTCTTTAGTTTTAAAATTTTATCTAAATATTTTCTTATATTTTGAACAATTGGATAAACTCATTAGATTTGAAGATTATTAGGAAGTATCATATAATTTTTTATTCGATTTCAATTAAGTTCTTTCAATTTTTTAAAAATTAATTGATTATTTTAAAATTATAATTTCTAATTTTGAATGTATATGAAAATGAGTAGTTGATAATACCTTCAAAATTTTAAATTTTCTTTAAAAAATAATTAGTTTTGTTATCAATGATTCAATAAAGTCTGAATAATAGTATGAATTTTATAAAGAATTTGAACGGAGAAGAAGAACAAAAAAGAAAAGAAAAAAATGAAAGTGAATTTCAATTTGACATGGGGGGTTGGAGGATGAAGAAAAAAAAAGAAAATGAAGGGATGAAAGTGGGAGGTGGAAAAAATTTAAGATATATCAAAATTAAAATTCAAAAGTAAGAGAGAGAGAGAAATAAAGAAAGAAAAAGATAAAGGAAAAATTTTAAATGAAAAAAATTATAATTTTAATTAACACGTGTCATGTAATGATTGGGGTGTGAACTCACTTGCTTGTGAAAATTTCAGGCTGATCGAAAATTAATATAATAACATGGTTCAAAATTTTTTAGTGGGATAATAGGACAGTCGCAAAGTTAAGGTGTCTTTATGAAAATCCAAAACAACTTCAATGGTGACTTTATATATTTTCTCTTTAATGTGTACGCCCCATCGAAAGGACCCTATATACCCTGCTAGAGTTATAAAAGCATGCTGACATGACCAATAAACTGATGCCCATAGAGGGAATTTAAAACCTACTTGGCTAGTAATTTTGGGACTATTTGTGTACCGCTGAACTAACTAAACTAATATTGATGCATTAATAAATGATGCATGTATTACTTAAATGTCTGACTTAACATGTGTGATTCAAGAACCAAAGAAGTACATAGCTAGGGTTTTAGAATTAGGCGATAAATTGAATAACAACATGGTAATCTGATTTGGATCATTTTATCATCTAAAGAACCAAACAATTCTAATATGGAAAAAGGACAAATATACCCCCGAACTGTCGTAAATCGTATGCAGTTACCCTTTGTCATACTTTAGGGACATTGGTGCCCCTACCGTCCAAAAACTAGAGCGTATATGCCCTTCATTTTAACGGATGATTAAATAGGGACACGTGGCACAATCTTATCCATCGATCCGATGTCGGGTCAATGGATAAGATTATGACACGTGTATGTCCGTTACTATAAAGGGTATATATGTTTTAGTTTTTGGACAGCAGGGGCACCAATATCCCTAATGTATGACGGAGGATATCTGCATACCATTTACGATAGTTCGGGGGTATATTTGTCCCTTTTCCCATTGTAATATTCAAGAAACACTAGGTCTAATCAGAGTAAGAGAATCAAGAAACTGACTGAAAACTAGGGACCTAATGGGTGAAAGGAACCCACTAGTGAAATCCCACATACCTGGTGATGAATTCCACGGAGAGATATTTTGATTTTGAGGCTGGTATTGATGGAAACTTGTTGCATACTTGAACTAGGGTTCTTGACCCTTTTTCTCTTCTCTTGCTTCTAATTTTGTATGTTTTGATTAATGATTTGACTTAGCTAAGTTCTAGTTACGTTTCTAGACTTAAACTATATAAAACTTTATGAAATATGGTCTAAACGACATACCTTATGGGTCCAACAAAATAGGAAAAGACCAAAAGACCCCTGAATTAACTGTTGTCGGAATCCTTGACGGAGTCGAGTGACTAACCGTAAGTCAATTGACGATCCATGCTGGTCGACCATCATTTGCGAATGAGAATTGAAAGCCCCATCAACGGAGTCGACTGATGGATCATAAGTTGATTGACGGTCCGTATTGGTCGACCGTCGTTCGCGAGTGAAGACTGAAAGTTGATTGGCCTATCGACAGATTCGGCTGACGGACAGTAAGTCGACTGACTGTTCGTAGTTGGCTCTGTCGCTAGCATTTGCAACTTTTGAAAATCTTCATTTTTGGTGTGTTTTAGAAATGGGGTGTTACAAAAGTTGTCTTCATCATTTGGTATCAAAGTTGTGTTTAAAAGAGAGAAAGAGATGTCACACATCTATTGCGATGACTTATTTACAAGCCGTAGGTGGAGTTAAGAAACTCAACCATCAAAATTACAAAATATGGATGACATGTATGAATTCCTAAAATGAAGGTCAAGATCTTTGGGAGGTCGTAAATGGAAGTGAAGTCAAACTAGGGGAGGAAGAACCAAATGGCACATTGAGAAAAGGTAGATTAAAGCAGGAAAAACATTATTTGCCCTCAAGACCACCATCAAGAAGATGTCTTAGAACATATACAAGATGCTGGAACAGCGAAGGAAGCTTGGGAGACGTTGGCTGCACTCTTTTCAAAGAAGAATGAGACACGACTACAACTGTCACGACCCGAAAACGGACGTGATGGCACTCGTCTTATCCCACTAAGAAAAGTCAGCCTAACCTGATAATTTTGATAAAATGCAGAAATAAAATCAAAGTCTGATAACGATTACTAATGCAGAAACAATTCAACTTAATTCAATTCCCAAGACCTGGTAGTCATGTGCACAAGCCTCTTATGTAAATACTAGAATTGAAATAAAAATACGAGTCTAACATGAAGTTGTCTTTCAAGTAAAAACAAAGTCATAAACTAGAGCAGGAAAGTTCGCTGAGATGACAAGCAGCTACCTCACAATACTCCACAAGATGCCTCGAAAATGAAGGGAATGGAAGGTATCAAAAAATCCGGGCTCGTAACCTACAAAAATTTGTAGAAGCAAGGGGTGAGTAACAAATCACGCGGTACCCAACAAGCAAATCTCTAAACACAAGTTAAGGGAACAAAATACGGGTACTCCTTATACCCTATTTGAACCTCCACACTACAAACAGTTCACAAATTACCAAACACACAACTCAATAACCACACTCTATTAGTTTACATATTCCCAATAACAACTCAATATTCAACAGTCACAATTTTCACAGAGAAACACCAACAAGATCAGCAAACCACGTATTCAAGTTTAACAATAATAAAAAATGTGTAATGCCATGAGATGTAATGTCAAGAATAGTAATGCATGTCTTCCTTAACGATACACACCCGCTGTCTCTCAGTCTCGGACCCATGGGGGACATATCTGTCCATGCATCTGTCGCGGCGCACGACACGACCCTCGGTAATAGAAACCATCACAGCGCGCGATACGTCCCTCGAAATATAATATCCATCGCGGCGTGCGATACGACCCTCAAAATGGTACATTCTCCTACCACAACCATGTCTTAGATACAGTGCAAATGACATGCTCAAATGAAAATGAGGAGATAACCATTTTGATAACAAAAAGCAATTTACAACAAGGAATATAACACCAACAAATAAGAAACAAGTCTCCAAGTAATTTTCAACACCACACAAGGAAATACAAGAATTTATACGCTTAACAAGGGTTTAGAAATACACTTGCCTTAGTCAATCGAATAATCACTGTAGGACTTGAGCCTTCCATTTTCGTTGAACTTCTAAACCAATACAATCTATTCAAATATATGTTCACAATAATAATTTGGAACTAAAAAAATCCACATTATAAAGTGTTTAACCTTGAACTTAAAATTCACCCAAATGTATAATCAAATTCATAATTCTTGATGTCAACTAACATTTCAACTATCATATTTTCCAACTTCCAAGTCTAAGGTTAAGTCCCTTTTTTTTTCCAATACCAATTTTAATAATTCACATACGATATAATACACCAATAATTAATTTTCTATCTTTGTGTAGCAAAACTTGAATTATAATATGACAACAATAGCAAGGATATTTCTATACATTTACTATTCTATACTTACCCATCTAGTCAAACGCTTAATTAGTAGAGGTCACTATCCTGGTACATTCTCAACTTTGCAAAAGTACAAATATTTACATATATTTTCTTTTCCAATAACTTCCAACAACCAATTCAATAACATCTTATTTTCATAGAATTATTAATGCCTATGATAGAGTTTCCTCGTAAATTGTGTGTCATGCAACCATTCTACTCCACTTACAATTTTATATTGCAATTATATTGTGCCTATCAAGAACCCATTTTAATACAAATAACAAAATGTTATTCACATTCAAACATACATAACCAAAGCTAAACAATAACATATCTCAGCCATTATATAATTTATTAATTAATTACTATTCAATCTCTTATAAACCTGCCAACCAAATTTTTTTTCTTTAAACTCGAGCAGATTTTTTTCCCTCAATACCATGTCTACATCTTTTCTAATAATAATAACATAATATTAATAAGAGTAACATTGTTTTTTGTCTTGTACTTCTTCCTAAAATTTCCAGAATTATGCACAATATCATATGAATTATCACTGCCAAATTTCCTTTATCATACTATTACTATACTAACCTAATAATAACACGGTTAATTCTCTTAGGAAGAATTCAATAAAATACTCAAATATACCTTAGGAATTACAGTGAATCTGACAACTTTTCAATTGAAAATTTCCATTAACCCTTACCTTTTTGTTCACTACATTAATGCCTTTTGACTTTTTCCGTTTTCACTATTCCAACAATAACTTTAATTTGGACAAAAAGATAAAATACAATATGCAGACCATCCAACATATATATTGATCATATTAAAAGAAAGAAAAGCTCGATTACTTTACCTGATTCACAAAGTTTTCTTTTGTTATTGTTTTTCCCTGCAGTCAGTCCTCTCGTTCTCTGAAGGCCACACGTTCTCCTCTTTACTCTTTTCAGTTATGTCCCATATGTTAACTTTATATAATTTGATTCACTTTAACCCATGGTGTATAGAGTATTATTAAATAATTACTTTAGTCCATTAACTACTGATTAATCAATTCAAGTTACACTAATATTCAAATTTTCCAAAAATGACCTTCCGGGTCATTACAACAACTTTTAGAAAGTGAGTTATTGTAGATAGCTCAAAATGATATGAGCATTGCACAATACTTTCACAAAGTGAAGTCGATATGCCGTGAAATTTCAAAAGTGCAACAAACAACTACAACTGGGGAAACCAGGATAAAAAGAATAATCATTCATGGTTTGATATCTGAGTGTAGAAACTTTGTTACTAAAGTACAGGTTCTGAAAGTTCAACCATCACTTGTTAAGTTTGAGAATATGTGAGCAAGGCAAGAAACCATGGCTAAGAAAATGGGCGGAGTTTCATAAAAAAGTTTGGAGGAAGCACTCTATATCAACAAAAGCAGGGGGAACTCAAGAAGTACAAAGTAGTTGTGACGAAAAGAAGTGACGATAAGGAAAAAATCATCAAGGAGAGGAGAATTATCATCCAATGAGAGATTCAAAGAACTATTGAAGCAAAAACAAGAGGTTTTAAGGGAAGTATCATCACTACAAAAAGATGGGACACAAAGCCAAGGTTTGCTGGTTCAATAAAAATGCTGTTGAGAGCAATGCTGCAGCCACTTCTAGTCAAAGGGAAAAGAATGAAGATGATTGGGATGCTGAAGCATTTTTTGCTGTAGAACAAGAGGAGTTAGCTCTTACAGTAACAACCTCTAAACAAATTGATTATGAGAGTGACTGGATTGTTGACTTAGGGTGATCAAACAATATGAATAGCGACAAGGAGAAGATGCAAAATCTAATCAAGTACAAGGGAAATCGTGAGGTGGTGACAACCGATGATACAAAATTATCGATAACTCATATTGGTAAGGCTGTAGTGTCACCAAATAGTAATGTTGATATGATGTTGCTTCAAAATGTTTATAATGTCTAAGGAATGAAGAAAAATCTTCTTTCAGTAGCACAACTAACATCTACGGGTCATTTTATTTATATATTAAGATCTTGAGATTAATAAAAGGCAGTAAATAAGTGACAGAGATTGAATTCCGTCTATGTTATGTCGTTAGAAACCACATATATATACAGGACAAGGAAGAATGAAATTGCGGACTTATGGCATGTGCGGTTGATGCACGTTAGCTACTTTATACTTAAGTGTCATGATTGAAAAGTTAATGTTGAAGGGTCTTCCAAAACTCCCACTAAGGAAAGATGTTTTATGTGTGGATTGCCAATATGGTAAAGCACATCAATTTTCGTACGAGGATTTAAAATATAAGGCCACGGAACCCTTAGAATTAATTCACTCTGATGTATTTGGACCTCCCAAACAACTCTCTGTTGGTGGGATGAAATATATGTTAACCTTCATTTATGATTTTTCCAGGTATGTATGGATTTATTTTATGAAGGAAAAGTCTTATACATTTTTAAAATTCAAAGAATTTATAAAGGTTGTTGAAACAGAAGTTGGCAAGAAAATTCTTTGCCTGCGAACTGCCAATTGTGGGGAATACACATCATATGAATTCTCTAGATTCCTTCTTAAGTATCAAATACGTCGTCAACTGACATGTCCAAATACTCCAAATGCTGTAGGAGAACGAAAGAACAGACACCTAGTAGAAATCTGTCGAAGCTTGGTTCATGCAAAAAATGTTTCGAGACAATTTTGGGCAGAAGCTATGAAAATTGCAGCTTTTGTTATCAATAGAATTTCTCAACAAAGGTTAAGTTTTCTTTCACCTTTTGAGAAGTTATGGTATATGAAACCGTTCGTTATCTTGTTATCTATTTTCATGTTTTTGGATGTGTATGTTATGTATTTGTACCTAACCATTTACGTAGCCATATGGACAAAAAGGTTGTTAGGTGTATCTTTGTTGCATATGACAGTCAACGAAAAGGGTGGCATTTTTTTTACCCAAGCACGGGAAAGTGTTACACTTCTCAGAATGTGATATTTGATGAAGATTCTTCATGGTTGCCTTCAAATAAGGAGATCCTGTCAGATTCAAATGTTCTCAAAGATGTGTTGGACTCGTCTCATGTCCAGCTGAGTTTAGATGAAGCTAACAAAGATATTGCTGAAAAAGGCGTTGCTCAAAATTCTTGGCAAATTGGTGTATATCAACAACAAAGTGAAGCAGACGAGCTAAGTGGAACAAACACCCCCCGTCTCTTAGAAGGTCATCAAGAAACAGAAAGCTTAATCCAAAGTATGCCAATCCTGCCATAGTAGAAGAAGAAGATGAAACAGAACCAGAGAATTTTGAGGAAGCATTCCAAAATCCGAAGTGGATTAAAGCTAT
Organism: Solanum pennellii; assembly: GCF_001406875.1. NCBI lineage: Eukaryota > Viridiplantae > Streptophyta > Magnoliopsida > Solanales > Solanaceae > Solanum > Solanum pennellii. The sequence goes on along the minus strand of NC_028642.1, from coordinate 37,577,358 downwards.
GAAGGAGGAGATTGATGCGCTAGAACTAAATCAAACTTGGGAGCTCGTGGTAAATCTAAGAGATGTCAAACCTATTTATTGCAAATAGATTTACAAGATAAGGCGTCACACAAATCGGTCAATTGAAAGGCACAAAGATCATCTTGCAGCCCGGGGATTTTATCAACAATATTGACTAGATTATGATGAAACATTTAGTCCAATAGCTAAGCTTACTACAGTCCAGATCATACTTGCACTTGTTGCGAGTAAAAATTGGAACCTATGACAGATGGAAATAAAGAATGTCTTTCTGCACGGAGAGTTGGATCGAGAGATCTACATGTGTCAACTAATGGGATTTCAGAGTTAAGATCATCCCAAGTATGTATGTAAGATTCGAAAAGCGCTATATGGGTTAAAGAAAGCACCAAGGGCATGGTATGTAAGATTTCTGAATTTCTTACTCATAGTTGTTATTTTGTAGCACCGGCAAATTCCAGCTTGTTTGTGAAAATTGTTGGAAAGAAACTAGCCATTGTGCTATTATATATGGATGATCTAATTCTAACAGGAGACTGTGAAGAAGAAATTCTACTTGGACAACTCATCCATTTTCTTGGCTTTGAGGTTGATTGTAATGAAGATGAAATTTGTTTGCATCAGAAAAGATATTCTAAAGATCTGTTGATGAAGTTTGGAATGTTAAATTGCAAACCAATATCAACACCATTGGAGCCAAATGCTAAGATTTGTGCACATGAAGGAAAAGACTTAGCATATGTGACAATGTATCGACAATTGGTAGGTAATATGATTTATTTAAATCAGACTCCACCTGAAATTTCTTTTGCTGTTGGTGTGATGAGTCGCTACATGCATAATCCAAAGAAGCACCCTATGGAGGTTTTTCGACGAATACTAAGATATGTGAAAAGTAAATTGATTATGGTGTCTTGTACAAGAAAGGTGAAGAATGCAAGTTGGTCGGATATTGTGACTCCGACTTTGCAGGGGATAATGATACCCAAGGTTCAAAAACTAGCTATGTGTTTAATCGCGGAGATGGAGTTATTTGATGGTGCAGCAAAAGGTAACCAACTGTGTCTATGTCAACAACAGAAGCAGAGTATAGGGCAGCAGCAGTTACAACACAAGAAAGTATGTGGCTTATGCAAGTGATTAAGGATTTACACAAACCAGTTGGCTACTCAGCTACCTTGTACAGTGATAATCAGTCACCAATTTGCTTGGCTGAAAATCTTGTTTTTCATGATAGGAAGAAACACGTGAAAATAGATTACCACTTCATCAGGGAAAAAGTGTTGCAAGGAGAGATTGATTTGCAGCATATTAAAACTGAGCAACAAATTGCAGATGTGTTCACGAAAGGCTTAAGTTTCCATTAATTTGAAAATTTATGCCAATAACTAGGCATGGTTAAGACCGAAGCTGATGTCGAGAGGGGTGCAAAAGTTGTACAACATCAGCCGCTATTATTTAGTTTGACTAAGTCTGCAGTAGATCTATATTTTAGCTTTCAGTTTGTAGTTGTTTTCTTTTTACTCTTGATAGTTTTCCTATTGTGTAGTATTGCAGAATTGTATTCCGAATGTTTAGGCGAGTTCATTTAGTGGAATTACATTCGTGGTTTGGTGGGAATATGATTCAATAACATGTAAACCTGTATAAGGCTCAAAATCTATTGAATAATATCATCTAGTAACAATCTCTGTAACAGAACTTAGTTATCTTTTATTCTTCCTGTTATTTCCTTTTCTTCAACTATTGGTTTCTTTATCGAGTTGTCTTCATCACTCTCTACCAATTTATGTTGCACTTTTTGTTCTTGGGGAGTCCAAAAGTTTAAGTTTGATCGGGAATTTGCACATCAAATCTTCAAAATGTTCTAATGAAATTGATATATTTATAACGGAAAAGGGTCATATTTTCCCTTGTTCACTTGGAAAAGGGTCATTTTACCCTCCGTCATATACTAGTTCTCGAACACGTGCAACACACGTGTATTTCATACCATTTTAAATTATAGAAACACACAGTCAACTATGAAACTGCGTGCTTCAAACATAGTCCATGTTCACATATCAAAGTTAAAATATGCAAAGGCATAACTTATATCTGAATTTGAGTTTTATTGCAACAGAAACTTTTCATAAATAGATATTATACCAAAAGAAGTGAATATGCTGCTAAATTAGCAATAATACACAAAGCGTGGTCTATATTTGTAGCTAAACCAATTATATTGGCACATATTTACGTGAAATAGACTCTCTTTGGAGGAGAAATCTAACCAAAGAAAGAAAATGAAATAATTGGACAAACCCACCTTACGATACACTTTATAGAATATTTAACGAATGTGAAAATATTGATCAGAATAAATATCATTGAGAAGATAAAACTATGTACAACCAATAATAACCAAGAAATTATATATATATATATA
>NC_028642.1:37528304-37572689 GCF_001406875.1 Solanum pennellii | reverse complement strand
TATATGAAAATTATTAAAGTTTTTATTTCGTAGAGGGGCAAAATCGTAATTCGACTTTTCACTTTGGAGCTTCTCACTTATAATAATATATGGTGATGATTTTCCCTTACCATCCTACTTTGGGAACATATTTTCCCTTGTACAATTGAGTTATCATGTCACCATTTTTATAAGCATACGTTGCTCTATGTGTGTATATATTTATTATAATAAAAAAATTACTTTCTATTTAGTATTATATTTGACCCATTTAGAAAAATCCTGCCCAACCATTAACCCTGTTCTAATTCTCACATTCTCATCACTTTACCCATTAAAAAACAAATAATACAGAGTCAACGCTCTTCAATTTTCTCTCAGTCGCTTGTAATAATCTCTTAGAAGAAGTCCCAGAGATAAGATCATTGAGAAGCAAAACTGTGTGTGGAAATAAGCAAGTCAATTAGCGCGAGAAAAGAAAAAATAACGACACCTCCGTGATAGTGTCGTCCTTGTCATCTGAGGTCTTGCACAGAGGTTTAGCGACACCTCAATCAATTCCCTTCTTGATATAGAGACCTAGTAACATATCATGTTATTTTTTTTTTGTACATTAGTTGGTCTTTTCTGTCTCTATCCAGTAGTTTGGTGTTGGTTTTTGTGATTTTGTTTTCTGGTTTTTTTGTGAGGTATTTAGTTTCATCTGCTATGCGTTTTGCTTCTTCCATTAGCTTCTTATTTTGCTTATGCAGGTTAGCTTGGTATTGTTTATGTAAATATGACATACCTTTGTGCATGAAAATACAAAAGAAACACCAATTTGTGTATGATATTTTACAGAAAAATTAGTGTAATTTATTTATATTGAATGTTCAACTTCAGGCTGCTGCTGCAATTTGGTCCAGCAATGGCTTCAGAGAAGAAATTGAGCAACCCCATGAGGGACATCAAGGTTCAGAAGCTTGTCCTCAATTGTCTCTGTATTATCTTTGTTTTAATGGGTAAAGTGATATGACAGAATAGGTACTAGGATCGGGTTAATGGTTGGGTGAGATTTTACTAAATGGGTCGAATATAATATTAAATAGAAAGTAGTTTTTCTATTATAATGAATGTATATACACATGGAGCCACGTAGGCTTATAGAAATAGTGACATGATAACTTAACGTTACAAGGAAAAATGTGTGCCTAAAGCAGGATGGTAAGGGCAAATATATCAAAAAAGTATAGCGAATGGTAAATATGACTCTTTTCTAAGGGTACAAGGGCAAATATGACCCTTTTTCGTATTTATAAACAACTAATTTTTCGACACGTGTTTTGCACGTGATTATCAATTCATAAAATTTGTGCAAAGCTTTGAATAATAATTTTTGCACAAAATAATATTGCAGATTCTTTTGTGAAGTTTAATGCGGATGATCATATATATCACTTATTCGGACGAACCTATGAAGATTGTCGATGAAAAATTTTATTAGTTAAATGCAAATATGTATATACTTATTCCAATTTGATGAGGTTCAATCATGTAATTAGTCGTATCTCACTAATATTACCTTATAGATATTTGTTGCGTATTTTTCTTGTCATGTAACTAGATGTGTTGTGCACGTGTATTCCACTTAATTTATTTAAATGTCATATTAAATAAATATAACTTCGATTCATTTCATCAGGCTGGTTCACGTCATTGATCATGATATCCTCAAAACTGAGCAATCAAAAAGAAATAACATCACATTTTGTATCATAGAAAAATAAAAGATCATTCTAGAAATTTCATTAACCTTTCTCCGCTATAAAAGTTGGTCAGTTCACCAGTTGGAGAAAACATTATTAGTGCAATATATGTATCACATAAAACCCCCAACTCACTCATTTGACTTCTTAACAATGCTATTCTTGCGCTTTAAATAGAACTGTTTACGCGATTCTGAATCATCAATTTTCTTCATCACAACCTTATTGCGACCCATGAAATTAAATGATGCAAATTATTAGAATTGGAAGTTAGATGCAATGTTGCTCTTCAATGAATTCAGATATATACAGATCAACCGAAAGAAAAAGGAAAAAATAGCTCAAAGAATTTAATGTTAGTCTTAAGTTAAAGAAATTAATATGATACGATCTAATAGACAATCAGATATTTTTATTTGAGAAGAAAATGACTTTCTGTTCTAATCTTCAGTCAATATTAGTGTTGTTCTACATATTCACACAATTTATGAACAAAAACTTGTGGGCGGTAACTTGTTGAGTTGACAATACTAGTAACTCCTATGTTCCTTGTTTCATATAATGATTTTAGACAAGTCCTATTTATCTTTTTCCTAGACTTTTAAAGGCCATATGATATAATTTTAGTAAGCTAAGAACAAGGAGTATGGGAAAATCACATTTAACAATGCTAAAATAATCTCTCTGTACCAATTTATATGACACTTTTCATTTTTTGAGAGAAATAATTTAAGTTTAATCTGAAATGCGCACAAGAAATCTTCAAATTTTTAAATGAAATTTATATATTCATAAACTACTGGTTTTTCGACACGTATGTTGCACGTGATTATCAATTCAACAAATTTAAGTGACGATTTGAATGTTAAGCATTGCACAAAATAATATTGTAGTTTTTTGTGAATGTTCAATGTGGATCATCATATATATCTCGTATTCAGACGAACCTTTGAAGATAGACAATCAAAATCATTTTACTTAAATGCAATAACTTATATTTTATTACAACTTAATGAGGTTCAATCATGTAATTAGTCGTATCTCACCAATATTAACTTATACAGACGAACCTTTGAAGATAGACAATGAAAATCATTTTACTTAAATGCAATAATGTATATTTTATTTCAACTTAATGAGGTTCAATTATGTAATTAGTCGTATCTCACCAATATTAACTTATAGACGATATTTTGTTGCATAATTTTTTGTCCTCTAACCAGATGTGTCATGCAGGTATATTCCACTTATAATCTATTTAGATGTCATATGAACATGTGTAGAACAACTTAAATTTTATTTTTTAGAACTATTTATGTATATTAATTTTTATGTGTGTGTGCACGCACACATGTGTGCATGAACGTGTGCGCATGCTTGCATTACTTAAAATATATATCTCATAAAATTATATATTAAATAAATAATAAAAATTAAATTAAAACAGACTTTAACTGGCGTTACTAAAAGTCATATGAACCTTTCTTTGTCGAAAAGATTGACATATTAAGAAATAGTAAATTAGTTAAACAAAAGGGCAATGTTTACGTAGTAATAACTATTTTGAAGTAAATTCTTGACAATCTAAATCAAATAAGTGACATTGATAAATAAAGTCATTATTTTGTTTTGAGCATCAAAAATCAATGGTGAAAATTCTCTTACTCTTGAGAAATTTAATAATTTCGGGGAAATATATTCAAAAATATATATTTACATCACTAGAGAACTTGTTGACAAAAACAAATGCCGTTATACTACAATATAAATTGAACTAATACAAACTTCAACTGGAGTTATTACATGTCATATGTATGAACATATTTCTTCATTGAAAATGTCGAAATATTAAGAAATAATAAATAAGTAAAACAAAAGAGCAATGTTTATCTAGAAATAAATACGGAAAAGGGCCTAAAATATCCTTAAAGTATTGTAAATGGTACAAAATTACCCTTTATCCACCTATTGGCTCCAAAATGCCCTTTTCATCCACCTATTGGCTCCAAAATATCCTTGTCATCCACCTTTGAGTTTAAAATTGGCCACTTATTTAACGATTTTAAATTTAAACTATTTAAATATTTTTTAAAATACTTGATGTTCAACTATTGGTTATAATTTATTTATTTGTATCATTTATAAACAAACTCACTATCCACTCATTACTAACAAAACCCCACCCAATTAATAATCCAACTATTATATCAAAATCGCCATAAACACTACTAAAATACGATGAAATTATAGATTCCTGAAAATGACATCCAAAATTATTTGAGTCCGAATCAAAGCCCCAATTAAATTTATGTTGAGCCGCTTATTTAGGAGGACACTTTCAATAGGATTCTCTTTCAAGATTGAATTAGAAATTTATGATTAAATATAAAGAATTAATATATCCTGAATTAATTTATGCGCTTTTTTAAAATATATTTTTATAAATATTAATGATTTGTTTTAAAACCTTTAATATATTATTTAGAAAAAAAAAGTTACCTGTGAAGTAACATCACATAATTGAGACGTAAGAATAATTATAATGAACATAGTCCGACTTTTAATTTTGTCGGTAATTTTTATTTAGACACTTGAATGTATGATAATTTACTTCTATGGATATTTTCGTCTCAAATTTTTAAAAACACTCAATTGGCAGTAGTTTTTCTGTTGTTGCATTAATAATATGACGGGTTTATTAATTTGGTGGTTTAATTAGTAATGGGTGGGTAGTGGATTATTTATAAATTATATTAATAAGTTAAATTATAACAATAGTTGAGCGTCCCGTGTTTTAAAAAAAATTGAATAGTTTAAATATAAAACTGTTAAATAAGTGGTCAATTTTGAACCAAAAGGTGGATGACAAGGGTATTTTGAACCCAATAGGTGGGTGGGAAGGGTATTTTGGAGCAAATAGGTGGATAGAGGGTGATTTTGTACCATTTCCAATACTTTGAGGATATTTTAGGCCCTTTTCCGAAATAAATATTTTGAAGCAAACTTCCTGACAATCCAAATTACATAAGTAGCATTGACAAATAAAGTTATTCTATTGTCTTGGACATAAAAAACTCTTGAGAAGTTAAATAATTTTTGCAAAAGATATTTAGAAGCATATATGTACATCACAAGAGAAATTATCAATAAAAACAAATGAACTTAGACTAGAATAAAAATTAAATTAATACACATTTCAACTAGCGTTATAACAAGTCATATAAAATATTTCTTCGTCGAAAATACTTTAATATTAAGAAACAGTGAATCAATAAAACAAAAGGGCAATATTTATATAGTAATAACTATTTTGAAGCAAACTTCATATCAATTTAATTTAGATAAGTAGCATTGACAACTAGAGTTATTCTTTTGTATAGATCATCAAAAAAATAAATGGTGACAATTTTTTACTTTTGAGAGATTTAATAATTGTTTAAAAAGATATGTTGAAGCACATATCTACATCACAAGAGAACTTGTTAACAAAAAAAATGATTTAGACTACTTCATGTTAATTTCATATATTGAAACAGAACACACTAATGTATATAGTATGCAAAAAAATAATTATTATATCAAAATAATTATTTTCTCAAGTTCTCGAGGCTAAAGAATATATTCTTTTGGGATATAACAATTTATTCCATCTGAATAGTGGTACCTCATATTCCGCTAAACTTTGAACTCACTCATTGACAATAAATCGCACAATTGTTTATAAAATGCAAGAAGAGGAAGAGTAAAAGATAAAAAAAATTGTGGTAGAAAAATGAGAGAAAACCCTTCTATTTATAGTCAACAAAGGTGTAAAATATCAAAATTTGAAATAACTAGCAAGAAGCTAGAAAGTGGAAATAGTCTTTTTTGGATAGAAAATAAAAATCAAGAAATTTATTTAAGTGTGTAAAAGTTGAGCTTTGGTCAACTTCAAACGATTATAACTTCTACCTCAGGATGAGAGAGATGTGTTTCTAGATATGATGTGAAATCTCCTGGAATGATCTTTCCAACTCCGCTGAGTTTGTGCGATTCCGAGTTCATATGAGTGAGATACGCCCTTTGGAAGTTGGGTTGTTAGATTAAGGAAAGTCCAATCCGGATTTCGGAATGGTAATCTAGTATTTTCCTTGACCTATTGTTTTAATCAATTTTTAGGAGTTTAATATGGGTCCCATTAGATTTTTTCAGTATAGAAAATTGGGAAATCTACACTAGGTCTTGGAGAAAGGAGAAAAGAGGAGAAAGAAGAAGAAATGGAAAGATTCGTTAGGTTTGTTCAATGTAGTTGTGAATTTCGCAGAGGATTCAATCCTACAAGGTATGTGAGGTTTTCATAACTTTGGGCTCGTTCACCCACATGCAAAATATGCTTATATCAGCGCGGATTCTCCTAAAAGAGTTTGAAAGTTAACGTGCTTGATATTTTTTTTGATCTTAATGTCGTTCGGGCTGATATTGAGGAGTTTCTGAGATCGTTTCATCGAATTATTGAGTTTTTCCGAATTAGGTTCGCAAGTACAATTACTGGGTATCTTTATCGAAAAAGAATTTGGTAAAAAGAACCGAGTTTGGGCGCATTGGAGCTGTAAACTGAAAAAGAAATCTGGTCGGGCAAATCTTAGCGGTGCCTCTGCGTCGCAGACCTGCTCCACAGATTTGGGAAAAATTGTTTTGCATCGCAGAGCGGTCGCAGATTGTTCTTCCTTAATAATTATTTCCGAACAAAAAACATAAATGCTTCTCTGAGTCGTGGACCCACCCTCATATATTGATATTTTTTTTTGATGTTTAGCTATCTAAAATCATTCCTAAATATCATGAGATCTTTTCCATCACAAATCATAATCCTTGAATCCATGAATTCAAATCAAGGAGAGTTAAGAGTCAAGTTTAGAAGTTAAGAAGCTACTCTACAGATGTTTATAAAGTTTTCAAAAGTCTTTAGAAACGTTTTTACTTTATTTTAAGTCTTAAGTTCCAACTTAAGCAAAGAGTAAAGATTTGAAGTTCATTTCTTCAAAGAAGTATATGACAACTAAGTATTCTCAAGAATTTTAAAATGTTTTCACATTTGAGAAAGAAAAGGAAAATTATTTCTAAGGGAGATTTTAAGCTAAGTTTTGAGTAATTATCTCAAATCAAAGAAAGAGTTTTGTTTTTACAAACACATGAGGTAAGTATATTTTGGGAGTAGTATTGAGCACCAATATGGCGAGTTCATATTAACTCAAGTCTCCATAAACCATGTAGCCATCGTGGGTAGTAAAAGATCATAATTTTATGACTCCTTAAGATGCTTTTAGCATAAGCTAGTGGATCCACTAAGTTAAGTAGTTCTATATGACAGAAAAGTATAGAACAGTTCTGACAGTTTGGGGAAGATGTTGTATCACCACTTAGGCTTATAATGGTGGTTGTGGGTTAGAGAATCTCCCATTAAAATTATATTACTTTCTTGTGTGAATAAAGTTGAGTTTGTTATTGGATTTTCTTTAACGAACTAAGTTGTTTTCAACTGTTTTATAAGCTTTATATGTATGGAATATGTTTTATCTCTTTATATTTTCGTTAGGTTATTCATAAGTTGAGAAGAGCTGTAAGTGTGTCTTTAGTTTCTTTTCGAGCTTATATCTTGTTTATCATTCCAACTTGATACTCGTACATTCAATGTACTGATTCCAGTTGGCATGCATAATCTTATGATGCAGACGCAGGTAACTAGTATCAGTACATCTCACAACGTTAATCAAGTGAGGACTCCAGAGTCAGAGTGTGAGCCTCCTTGCATCCCGGAGGACTCCTTTTTACATTGCTTTCAGTATTTTCGCTGTTATTATAATCGGGATTCTTATCCCTACATCCCTCTTTGTTTTAGAGACTTCATAGACAGTTAGTAGTTCAGTTGCCTTACATTATCATCTCAGATATTGTTTAAAGACTTCAGATTCCATTTTAGCTAAGTTTTTTACCTACTTAAAGTTATGTTTTTTAGATTGTGTTGTTAAGTATTCCGTTGAGTAAGTAAGTTATCCCAAGGGTTTGCTTGGGGCTTGTAATGGTTCTCGAGTGCTAGTACCGCTAAGGGTGTAAGCTCTGAGCGTGACAAACTTTATATCGGAGCACACAGTTCAAGAGTCCTAGGGAGTCTATTGAGCTATATTAGTAGAGTCCTAGTTATTGGTGTGAAGCGCACCACATCTATAATTAGGAGGGTGCAACACTTAGGAAAATTTCTCATTTCTTTCACACTCATTTTGTGCGTTAGAGTTTGATCTTTAAAAAAGTTTCCTTCTAATTCGTGCTGGCGCGTGTTTTGAGATAATCATGCCTCCACGAAGAGCAGTAAGAGGTCATCCATCTAGGAGAAATGTTGAAGAGAAAAGGGTACCTAATGCACCTGAAGTACAACCTAAAGGATAAGTTACCAATTCTCAATTTTGGTGGGCTATCTGAAGTTTGAGGAAAGTTGTGACCTATCAAGATGTGAAACAAAGAGGAGCTAGTCAGGAACTGAATGATACTTTTACGATCCGAGAGTTCTTAAGGATGAATCCCCCAAGTTTCTTGTGTTCGAGCACTACTGAGGATCCAGAGAACTTTATTGAGGATTTGAAGAAGGTCTTTGAGGTTATGCATGTTTTTGATACCTAGTGGGTTGAGCTAGATACATAGCGAAGAATGTTTCTAGGACTTGATGTGATCTGTGGAAAGAGGGTAGAGATGAGCATGCACCATAAGTGAGTTGGGACTGTTTTGAGGAGGCTTTCTTGGGGTGTTTCTTTCTGGAGAATTAAAAGAGGCCAAGGTACGAGAGTTCCTTACCCTTAAGAAAGAGTCATTAATTGTTCATGAGTATGATTTGAAGTTCACCAAACTATCCCGCTATGCTCTTGAGATTGTTGCGGATATGAGAAGTAGAATGAGTTTGTTTGTTGGTGCCTTATCTCGTCTACCAAGCAAAGAGACAAGCAGGATAACGATAATGGGGGCAATATAGCCGAGTCTTCTTCAGTTGCTCCACCAGACAGAGTTGCACCTAGAGAGGCTACTTCCGATAATTTTGGAGTATCAACCCGCTTATATAATATCGGTCAATAGTAACAAGGAGCAAGAGGATTTGATAGATGTTGTCACGGGAAAGATCCAAGTCTTTGACTTTACTATTTATGTTTTGCTAGACCTAGGATTGAGTTTATGTTTTGTAACTCCATATGTTTCTATGAATTTTGATGTAATTCTGAGCAAATTAGTGAACCATTTTGTGTTACTACACCTCTTGAGTTTATTCTAGTAGAGAAAGTCTACCGTGATTGGCCCATTTCTGTCAATCGCAAGAGTACCATAGTTGATTTAATTGAGTTAGACATTGTAGATTTTGATGTCATTCTTGGTATGGACTAGCTTCATGCCTGTTATGCCTCAGTTAATTGTAGGACGCGAGTTGCCAAATGCAATTCCAAATGAGCCGGCCTTAGTGTGGAAAAGATGTTCAACAGTGTCTAAAGGTCGTTACACGTCGTACCTTAAGGCAAGAAAGTTAGTTTCTAAGGGTTGTATCTATCACTTAGTTCAAGTTAATGACTCAAGTGTTAAGATATCTTCCATTCAGTCAGTTCCCATGGTAAAAGAGTTTCCAGAAGTCTTGCCGCATGATCTATCGGGAGTCCACCCTGAGAGAGAGATAGACTTCGGTATAGATATTCTTCCATATACTTGTCCTATATCTATTCCACCACATAGAATGACATCAGCAGAGTTGAATGAGCAAAATAAATAGTTGAAAGATCTCCTAGATAAAGGTTTTATTTGACCAAGTGTCTCACTTAGGGGCGCTCTATTTGAGAAAGAAAGATGGTTCCCTGAGGATATGTGTAGATTATCATCTGTTGAAAAAGGTTACCATCAAGAATAAGTATCCTCTTAAAAGAATTGATAATCTTTTTGATAAACTTCACGGTGTTTTATTTCAAAAATAGACCTCAGATCTGGCTACCTCAGTTGAAAGTAAGGGAATGTGATTTTCTCAAGACATCATTGAGGACCCGGTATGCTCACTTTGAGTTTCTGGTCATGTCATTCAGTTTAACCAATGCACATGTAGAGTTCATGAACCTTATAAATAGAGTTTTCAAACCTTATTCAGATATGTTTGTTATCATCTTCATTGATGACATACTAATACATTCTAGGAATAAATAATATCATGCTAGTCATCTTTGAAGGCTAACGAGTTACATACTAGGTTATGTATATGTGAGTTTTGGCTTGAGTTTATGTCGTTCTTGTGACACATAGTTTCCGATGATTGGATTAGAGACGATACCCAAAAGAAGGAGGCAATGAAGAATTGGCCTACACCAACGTCTCCAACTGATATTAGGAGTTTCTCGGGTTTGGATACTGTTATAGAAGGTTTGTAGAGGGCTTATCATCTATTTCATCCCATTTGACCAAGTTAACTCAGAAGATATTGCAATTTCAATGGTCTGAAGCTTGTTAAAAAAGATTTCAAAAATTGAAGAAGAGGTTGAGTATTGCCCCAATTTTAACCTTACGCGAAGGTACTCTTTGTAGTTTATTGTGATGCATCAAAAGTTGGTTTGATTGTGTGTTAATGCAAAATGACAAAGTTATATCTTATGCCTCTAGACAATTGAAGGCACATGAGAAGAATTACCCAACCCATTACTTAGAGTTGGATTTCATAGTATTTGCTTTGAAGACATGGCATCATTATTTGTATGGTGTGCACGTATATGTGTAACCAATCACAAGAGCCTTTTCCATGTGTTTACTTAAAAGAGTTTAATCTCAGACAGAGGAGGTGGTTAGAGTTACTCAAGGATTCTGACATGATTATTCTTTACCACCCATGTAAGGCTAATATTGTTGGTAATGCTTTTAGTATGTTGTCTATGGGTAGTAACCTATGTTGAGGAAGAAAAGAGAGAGTTAGAAAAAGATGTGCATAGACTTGCATGCTTAGGAGTTCGACTAATCGATTCCACAAAAGGAGTAGTGATGATGAATGGGGCTGAATCATCATTAGTGTCAGAAGTAAAAGAGAAGCAAGACTAATATCCCATTTATCTTGAATTGAAGGAAAATAATCATAAGCAAAAATTAATGGATTTTGAACAAGGCATAGATGGTGTGTTGAGGTATGAAGGTAAATTATGTGTACCTAGAGTGGATGAACTCCAAGAGAGGATCATGGATAAGCTAATAACTCCAGATATTCCATTCATCCGGTTTCCACAAAGATGTATCGCAAATTGAGTAAAGTCTATTTGTGGAGTAATATGAAGAAGGGCATTGCTGAATTTGTTTCTAAATGTTCGAATCGACAACAAGTTAAAATATAGCACCAAAGGCCCGTTGGTCTGGATCAGAATTTAGGACTTCTGAAATAGAAGTAGGAGTTGATCAATATGGATTTTATTACGAGTTTACCAAGGTCTCACAGGAAGCATGATTCTATGTAACATCTCGTAAACTGAAATATCTAGGATTAAACAAAGGAACTAAGAATAGTTATTTTTTGAAAAAAAAGAGAGGAGAAATCTGGAAATATTTCCTATGTGTAAAAGTATGTTTTTGGTCATTTTCAAACATTCATAACTTCTAGCTCAGGATGAGTTAGGGCCATTTATTTAAATGGTTTATAATCCATTGAAGGTATTTTTCCAACGCCACCGAGTTCACGAAATTTTGATATTGTATGAGAGAGATATGCCTAACGAAAGTTGGGCTATTGGATTGAGGTAAATCCAATCCCGTTTTTTTAAGGGTAAAGTGGTCGTTGTACCCTACTATTTCCTAATTTGTTTTAAGGGTTTATTAGGGGTAAAATTAAGACTTATATCAGTTTTTAGAAGATTGAATACGCTTAGCGCTTGGGATAAGGGGAAGAGAAGAAGGAGATAGAAGAAAAGACCAAGATTTCGCCAAGATCTCTGAGTTAGTTTCGTCGGGGGGTGATCCCTTTAAGGTATGTGAGATCTTTCTGTGTTGGGTTCTTCCACCCACAGAACAATTCTTTTAATTCAATGGAATTAAAGTTAATTGAATGATGAACATTGAAGTTCTTGATAAAAATGGTTAAATTCTTGTTGATTAAATTGTAGTATACCTTTGGTTGTTTGATTCATGTTTCCTGGTTGTTTTACGAGTCTAAAATATTGGGTATTGAGGATAGTAGTGATCCTAAGTAATTGGGGTGAGATCCATGAGAGTTTAAACGGTTAAGAATTGAAAATCGGAGAAGAAAAGTCAGAAATCTCGTCTGACAAGCCCTGGGGCGCCGCGCCTACCATTGCCCCTTAGGGCAAACTCTATTTAACAGGGCCTGGCACACCGCTCAAGCTAGAGATTCTCAGGATAGTCTCTGTCCTTCAGGCTCTGGCGCCCCACACCTCTCAGAGCGCCAGGGTCACCTAGAGATCCCATTTCCCCCCCATATTTTCGTACAAGTTCCTATGTGATGTACCTACAATTACTATTTGATTCCAACACTCTAAAGTATATCTAAACATCAAGAAATCATCCATAAACATGAGATCACGTTCCTTGAATCCATAATCCAATTCAAGGTAAGATCAAAGTCAAAGAAGTTAAGAGTTAAGTCTAAAAGTTAAAAAGAAACTAAAAGTGAGTTTTTAATGTTTTAAAGAGTCTTAAACAAACATTTTTACTTTGTTTTAAGTCTCATGCTAAAAGTTGATCAAAGAGTAATGATTTGTGTTTAAATCTCAAAAGTTGTAAGGGAGCTAAGTATTCTGTAAGAGTTAAGTTTCAAGTAAAGTAAAGATCAAAAAGTGAGTTCATTTATCAAAATCTATGAGGGAACTAACTAGTCCCTAAGAGTATAAATGTTTTCACATTTTGAGAAAGAAATGAAGCTAGACTTCCACAAAGCCTTTGGCTAGTTTTAGAAAATGGGAAGTATGATTTCCAAGAGAGGTTTTAAAGCTATGTTTGAGCATTTACCTCAAACCAGAGAAGAAGTTGTTTTAAAAACATATGATCTAAGTATTTTGGGAGTGGTATTGAGCACTTATATAGGGACACGAGTTCATATCAGCTCAAGTATCCCTAAACCATTTAGCTAGCATGGACAGAAAAAGAATCATACATTTTAGATAATTCTTTAGTGATTTTTAGCATAAATAAGTGGATCCACTTGGTAGTTCAGGTTTATACCGACGGCAAAGTATAGAGCGGTCCTCTTGCAATGTGAGGTAAGATGTTGTAGCATTGCTTAGGCTCATAGTGATAGTTGACGGTTAGAAAATCTCTAACAGAAAATATATTACTTTCATATATAATTAAAGTTGAGTTTATTATTCCATTTCCTTTAATGAACTAAGTGTTTACATTGTTTTACAAGGTTTATATATATTTCATGCGTCTTTACTGCTTTATATTGAGTTATGACTTCTTGAGTTGAGCAGAGCCAAGGTAAGTTCATTCTTAATCCTTTTAAGCTTAATAGTTGTTTATTAACGTTCTAACTCGCATACTCGTCCACATTCAAGGTACTGATGCCAGTTGTCCTGCGTCATCTGATGATGCAGACACAGGTAAACAAGATCAACATCCAGCGCCTGGTTGATCCAGCTTGAACTTTGAAGGTTTGTGGTGAGCCTCCTTGCATACCAGAGAACTCTTTCATTGCTTTTCTTTCGTACTTTCTTTATAAAATATATTGGGGTTTGTCTAAACATTCATCTTATTAGTAGTAGAGGCTTCATAGTAAGATAGATAGTCAGATAGTTCAGATTTAGTCGCTTTTATATTACATGTTAGATGTTTCAACTTTGAGACTTAAGTGTCATTTTGGCAAAGATAATTATTTAAAGTATTTTCTAGTGAGAATGTTCCATCTTTATATTTGAGTTAAGTTATGTCTTCCACTGTGTTAAGTGAGCCATGCCAAGTGTTCGCTGGACAACAATGATCATTGGGTATCGGCCACGTCTAAGGTGTAGGCTCAGGGCGTGACATTCTATTTAGGTTATTATGGATCAGATCACCAAATCAGCCCATTTTTTGCCGATAAAGACTACCCATTCAACATAGGATTATGCCAAGTTATGTATTTAAGAGGTTTTAAGACGTCATGGATTCCCTGATTTGATTATATCGGATAAGGGTGCACAATTTACTACACAGTTTTGGAGTCATTTTCCAGAAAGGCTTGGGTTCAAAGTGAACTTAAGTACTGCTTTTCAGCCTTGGAAAGATGGTCAAGAAGAGGGCACCATTCATACCTTAGACGATATGTTGATGGCGTGGGTGATTTACTTTAAAGGCTATAGGGATGATCACCTACCTCTCATCGAGTTACTTGCAGTGATAGTTATTACTGTAGCTTCCAAATGGATCATTAAAAAGATCTTTACGGGAGAATGTTTGGATCTCTTATTGGATGATTTAAAATTTGTGAAGCTGGGTTGCATCTTGTTATGGAGAAGAGGAAAGTGATTCAAGAAGGGTTGAAAATGGCACAGAATTGTCATAAATCCTACACTGATTTTAGGAGAAGGAGTTAGAGTTTGAAGTAGATGATTGGATATACTTGAAAGTTTTACCCATGAAGGAAGTTATGAGGTTTGGTAAGAAGGGGAAGTTTAGTCCCCGGTATGTTGGTCCTTACAAAATTTTAAGAGGATTGGCTAAGTAACTTATGGATGGAGGTACCACTAGAGTTAACAGCGGTCCATCCGGTACTTTAGGTATCCATTTTGAAGAAGTTCATGGGCGATCCTTCGTGTATTATATCAACTGAAGGTATTGGGATCAAGAATAGCGTATCTTGAAGAGATTCCTATTCAGATTCTAGATGGTCATGTTCGCAAGTTAAAGACTAAGGAAGTAAGCATCCGTAAAAGTCTTTTGGAGGAACCAATTTTTTGAGGAAGCTACTTGGGAAGCTGAAGAGGATATGAAAAAGAGATATTCACATCTATTCGAATCAACACAAAATGCAGACCAAGTTACTAATTCTCTTCGTAGTACTCTTTAATTTATGAGTAAGCATGTTGATGTTTGTATTTGGTTGATGGGTGCTTGATCTGAATGATGTTACACCCCTAGCGTAGTAAGAATAATCTCATTCAAGGAAAAATGTTCCCTAAGTGGAGATATTGTAACATCTCGCAATTTGAAATAACTAGAAAGAAGCTAGAAATTGGAAATACTCATTTTTGGAAAGAATATAAATATATATATATAAGTGTGTAAAAATTGAGCTTTGTTCAACTTCAAATGGTCATAACTTCTATCCCAGGATGAGTGAGGTGTATTTCTAGATATGGTTGGAAAGATCCTGGGATTATCTTTCAAACCCCACTTAGTTTGCGCGATTCCAAGTTCGTACAAGCGAGATACTCAATTTGGAAGTTGGGTTGTTAGATTAAGGAAAGTCCAATCCGGATTTTGGAATGATACTTTCATCTATTCCTTGACCTATTGTTTTAATCCATTCTTAGGAGTTTTATATGGGTCAAATCAGATTTTTGTCAGTACCGAAAATTGGAAATCTATGCTAGGACTTAGAGAAAGGAGAAAAGTAGATAAAGAAGAAGAAATGGCCAGATTCGTTAAGATCGTTCAATCTAGTTGTGAATTTTACCGAGGATTCAATCTTACAAGGTATTGGAGGCTTTCATAACGTTGGGTTTGTTCACCCACATGCAAAATATGTTTATTTCAGCGTGGATTCTTCTAAAATAGTTTTAAAGTTGAAGTTTTTGATATTTAATCTAGACATGGAATTATAGAGTCTTTTTGAGATGGTTCTTAAGTATATTTGTTGGGATATCTGTATCTAAAAAGAATTTGGGAAAAGAACCGATATTGAACGACTTTGGGCTAGAAAACGAAAGAAAAACTCTGTGGAGAAAATCTGGGCAGTGCCGACGGCGTCGCATACCTGATTCCCAAATTTAGGAAAAAAGGTTTTGCGTCAGAGAGCATTCACAGACTATTATGTCTCAAAAGTTGTTTTCAAACCAAAATTATAAATCTTTCTCTATGTCGCAGACCCACCCTTATATATTGATTTATTTTTTTAATCGCTTTTTAAGTTTAACTATCTAAAATCTTTCCTAAACATCATTAGATCTTTTCATCACAAATCGTAATCATTGAATCCATAAATTCAATTCAATAACAGTTAAAAGTCAAATTTAGAAGTTCAGAAGCAAGTCAAGCGAAGTTCATAAAATTTTCAAAAGTCTTTCACAAACGTTTTTTACTTTGTTTTAAAACTTAAGTTCCAAATTAAACAAAGAGTAAAATTTGAAGTTTATTTCTTCAAATAAGTATGTGGGAACTAAGTATTTCAAAAAACTTTTAAATGTTTTCACATTTGAGAAAGAAATTAAACATCGCTTCCAAGAGAGATTTTAAGCTAAGTTTTGAATAATTATCTAAAAAAAGTTTTTTGTACAAACACATGATCTAAGTATACTTTGGGAGTAGCATTGAGCACTTATATAAGGATACAAGTTCATATTAACTTAAGTCTCCATAAACAATGTAGTCATCGTGGTCAGTAAAAGATCATACTTTTTAGATGATTCCTTAAGATGCTTTAGGCATAAGCTAGAGGATCCACTAAGTTAAGTAGTTCTATATGACGAAAAAGTATATGAAAGTTATGACAGTGCAGGAAAGACGTTCTATCACCACTTAGGCTTATAGTGGTTGTTGTGAGTTAGAGAATCTCCCACAGAAATCATATTACTTTCTTATACGAATAAAGTTGAGTTTGTTATTCTTCCATTTCCCTTAACAAACTAAGTTTTTTTCAATTGTTTTATAAGATTTATATATATGGCATGTGTTCTATCGCTTTATATTTGAGTTAAGATATTCAGAAGTAGAGATGAGCCAAGACAAGTGTTTCTTCAGATTCTTTTCGAGCCTATATCTTGTTTAGCATTTCAACTCGCATACTTGTACATTGTACTGATGCAAGTTGGCCTGCATCTTCTTATGATGCAGATGTAGGTTACCAGGATTAGTACGCAGTGCAACGTTAATCCAATGAGCACTCCAGAGTCAGTTGGTGAGCCCCCTTACATTCCGGAGGACTTCTTTTTACATTGCTTTCAGTATTTTCATTGTTAGAATGATAGGGTTTTTTGTCCTGATCTCCTTTTCATTTAAGAGGCCTCATAGACAAATAGTAGTTTAGTTGCCTTTACATTATCATTTCAGATGTTGTAAAAAGACTTCAGTTGCCGTTTTTGCTAACTTTTATACCTACTTAAAGTTATGTTTTTTAGATTGTCCTGATAAGTTAAGTCTTTTGTTGAGGAAGTAAGAGAGGCCAAGGGTTCGCTTGGGCCATTAAAGATTCTCGAGTGCCAGTCCTGCTCACAGTATAGGCTAAGGGTGGGACAAACTTAGTATCATAGTGTAGAGTTCAAGAGTCTCAAGGATTTTATAAAGCCGTGTCTATCAAGTCCATTAGGGTGTGAAGCGCACCACACCCATAATTAGGATCCTACAACACTTAAAGGAAATTTCTCACTTCTTTCACACTCATTTTGTGCATTAGAGTTTGATATCTAAAAAGTTTCCTTCTAATTCGTGCTTGCGTGTATTTTTAGGTAATCATGCCTCCACAACTAGCAGTCAGAGGTCGTCCATGTAGGAGAAATGTTGAAGAGCAAGGGGTGCCGAATTCACTTGAAGTGCAACCTAAAAGAGAAGTTGACAATGCTGAGTTTTGTGAGGCTATCCGAATGTTAAACCAAGTTCTGTTCAATTAAGTTGGAAAACAAAGAGAAGTTAGACATAAAGTGAATGATAGTTTAAGATCCATGAGTTCTTATGGATGAATCCCCCATGTTTCATGATTCGAGCACTACTGAGGATCCAAAAAACCTTTATCGAGGAGATGAAGAAGATCTTTGAGGTTTTGAATGTTATTAATATTGAGCGAGTTAAGCTAGCCGCATATCAACTACACAATGTTGCTAGGATTTGGTTTAATCTGTGGAAAGAAGATAGAGATGAGGATGCACCACCTGCAAGTTAGGATTTTTTTTAGGAGGCTTTATTGTGTTGTTTCAATCCCATGAACTGAAAAAGGCCAAGGTACGAGAGTTCCTTACCCTTAAGCAGGAGTCACGAAGTATTCATGAGTATGGTTTTAAGTTCATCCAACTAACCCGCTATGCACCAGAGATAGTTGCGGATATGAGGAGTAGAATGAGTTTTTTTGATGTTGGGTTGTCTCATCTATCAAGCAGAGAGGGAAGGGCAACCATAGTTATTGAGGACATGGATATATTGAGGTTAATGGTATATCTACAACAGGTTGAGGAAGAGAAGCTAAGGGATAAAGAGAAGTTCAAGAATAAAAGAGCTAAGCCAGGGAACGAGTCTGGACGTCAAAAGAGTAATGTCAACTGGTCATCCTTCAAACAGAAATAGAAAGGAGCTTCTCCATCATCTGCTAGTTCACCTGCACCTAAGAATAGAGGTGAGTACAATAGCTAAAGTTTCAGAGCTAAACCTACTTATTCTAAAGGTAGCCTGGCGCAAAAAGGTAGTAAGCATTCTGCATGTGCTAAGTGTAGTACGACCACTCGGGTACTTGTCGTAAGGACTCCACTAGTTGTTTCAAGTGTGTCTAGAATGGTTATTTCATGCGGGAGTATCCAAGTCATGAGAAGGGTAATCGTAATGGGGCCAATGGAGCCCAGTATTCTTCAGTTACTCCACGAGATAAAGCTGCACCTAAAGAGGCTACATCCGCTACTGGCAGAGGATCAAACCTCTTATATGATATCAATTAATAGTCTCCAAAATCAAGAGGATTTTCCAAAGGTTGTCATGGGTATGATCCAAGTCTTTGACATTACTGTTTTATTTTTGATAGACCTATGAGAAAGTTTATCTTTTGTAACTCCATATGTTGGTATAAATTTCGATGTTTTTCATGAGCAACATAGTGAACCTTTCAGTATTTCTACACTTTTTGGTGATTCTATTCTAGTAGAGAGAATTTATCGTGATTGTCCCATTTCGGTCAATCACAAGATTACCATGGTCGATTTAATTGAATTAGACGTAGTGGATTTTGATGTCATTCTTGGTATAGACATGCTTTATGCTTGTTATGCCTCAATTTATTGTAGAACTTGAGTTTTCAAATTTCAATTCCTAATGATCTAGTCTTAGAGTGGAAAAGTAGTTAAACAGTGCCTAAGTTTCATTTAATTTCATATCTTAAGTCAAGAAAGTTTATTTCCAAGGGTTGTGTGTATCACTTAGTTTGAGTTAACGACTCAAGCGTTGAGATACCTACTATTTAGTTAGTTCATACGTTAAAAATTTTTCCAGATGTCTTTCCACATGATCTATCTGGAGTCCTTCCTGAGATAAAGATAGACTTCGATATAGATAGTCTTCTAGATCTCGTCCTAGATCTATTCCGCCATATAGAACGGCACCATCAAAGTTGAAAGAGCTTAAAGATCAGTTGAGAGATATCCTAGATAAAGGTTTAATTCGACCAAGTGTCTCACCTTGGGGCACTCCAGAATTATTTGCGAGAAAAAAAGATGGTTCCTTCAGGATTTCTATAGGTTACTATCAGTTGAACATGATTACGAGTTACAAAAAGTATCCTCTTCGAAGAACTAATGATCTTTTCGATCATCTTAAGGGTGCATCCCTTTTTTCGAAAATAGACCTCAGACCTGTCTCCATCAGTTCAAAGTATGGGAATGTTATATTTCCAAGACAACATTCAAGACCCGCTATGGTCATTATGAGTTTCTAGTCATGTCATTCAGTTTAAATAATGAACTTGCAACATTCATGGATCTTATGAATGGAGTTTTCAAACCTTATTCTGATGTTTTTGTTATCGTCTTCATTAATGACATATTCATCTTTTCAAGAAATGGAGATGGCCATGCTATCCATCTCACAATAGATCTACAGAGTTTGAAGGATAAGGACTTATATACTAAGTTCTTCAAATGTGAGTTTTGGCTTGAGTCTGTGGCGTGCTTAGGCAATATAATTTCTGGTGATGGGATTAGAGTCGATACCCTAAAGATAGATGCAGTTCAAAATTTGCCTAGACCCACATCTCTAACTGATATTAGGAGTTTCGTGGGCTTAATGGCTATTATAGAAGGTTCCTAGAGAGGTTCTCATCTATTTCATCCCATTTGACAAAGTTAACTCAGAAGACATTGAAGTATGAATGGTCTAAAGCTTTTGAGGATAACTTTCATGAATTGATAAAGAGGTTGACTATTGCCCCAGTTTTGACCTTACCAGAAGGTATTCAAGGTTTTGTAGTGTATTGTGATGCATCTAGAGTTGGTTTGGGTTGCGTGTTAATACATAATGGCAAAGTTATAGTTTATGACTCTAGACATTTGAAGCTACATGAGAAGAATTACCCAACCCAGGACTGAGATTTGACTGCCATAGTTTTTCTTTGAAGATACGACATCATTATTTGTATGGTGTGCATGTAGATGTGTTCACCAATCACAAGAGCCTTGAGTATGTGCGTACTCAGAAAGGGCTTAATCTCAGATAAAGGAGGTAGTTAGAGTTACTCAAAGATTATGACATGAGTATTCTTTACCACCCATGTAAGGCTAATGTTGTTGTCGATTCTTTGAGCAGGTTGTCTATGGGTAGTACTTCCTATGTTAAAGAAGAAAAGAGAGAGTTCACAAAAGATTTGCATAGACTTGCACGCTTATTAGTATGACTAATGGATTCCACAAAAGGAGGAGTAGTGGTGATGAATGTGGCTGAATTATCATTACTGCAGAGAAGCAAGACCGAGATCCCATTTTGCTTGAAATGAAGAAAAATGTTCAAAAGCAAAAAGTAATGGCTTTTGAACAAGGCAGAGATGGTGTGTTCAGGTATCAAAATAGATTGTAGCACCTAGAGTGAATGAACTCCACGAGAGGATCATGGAGGAAGCTGATAGATGCAGATATTCCATTCGTCTAGGTTCCACAAAGATGCATCTTGACTTGAGAAAAGTCTACTGGTGGAGAAGTATAAAGAAGGCATTGCTGAACTTGTTGCTAAATATCCAAATTATAAACAAGTTAAAGGAATAGTGGTATGGCTTAGAATATAGAACTTCCGGAATGAAAGTGGACGATGGTTAATATGGATTTCATCAAGTGTTTACCAAGGTCTCGCAGGAAGCATGATTCTATTTTGGTGATTGTTGATCGGATGACCAAATCAGCCCACGTTTTGCTGGTTAAGACTACCCATTCAACAGAGGATTATTCCAGGTTGTACATTCAGAAGGTGGTAACACTTCATGGAGTCTCTAATTTGATTATAACTAATAAGGGTTTATATTTTTGGAAGTCATTCAAGAAAGGCTTGGGTTCAAAGGTACACTTGAGTATTGATTTTCATCCTCAGACAGATGGTTAAGAAGAGTACACCATTCAGATCTTAGAGGATATGTTGACGGTGTGAGTGATCCAATTCAAAGGTAATTGGGATGATCACCTACCTTTCATTGAGTACTCTTACTACAATAGTTTTCACTCTAGCATCCAAAAGGCTCCTTATGAAGCTCTTTATGGGAGAAGGTGCAATTCCCCTATTGGATGGTTTGAAGTAGGGTTGATTGGACCATATTTAGTTCATAAATCTATGAAGAAGGTGAAAATGTTTCAAGACAGGTTGAAAATGGCGCAGAGTCTTCAGAAATCCTACACCGATGATGGAGAAGGGAGTTAGATTTTGAAGTAGATTATTCGGTATAGTTTAAAGTTTCACACATAAAGTGACTTATGGGGTTTGGTAAGAAGGGAAAGCTTAGTCCCCGGTATGTTGGTCCTTAAAATTTTTTTAAGAGGATTGGCAAAGTAGCTTATGGATTGGAGCTACCACAAGAGTTAGCAACTATCCAGAAGGTATTTCAAGTGTCCATTTTGAAGAAGTGCATGGGTGATCCTTCATTGATTATACCAACTGAAGACATTGGGATCAACAATAGCTTATCTTATGAAGAGATTCCTGTTCAGATTCAAGATCGCCAAGTTCGCAAGTTGAAGACTAAGGAAGTAACATCAGTCAAAGTCCGTTAATGGAACCAATTTGTTGTGGAAGATACTTGGGAAGATGATGATATGAAAAAGAGATATCCACATCTATTTGAATCCGGAGAAAATGCAGACCAAGGTACTAATGCTCTTCTTAATACTCTTTAATTTATGAGTAAACATGTTGATGTTTGTATTTGCTTGTTTAGTGTTGTTGGGTGTTTGTACTGCTTAATGTTACACCCTTACACCAGTAAGGGTAATCTCATTAGATGACGAATGTTCCTAAGGGGGATACATTGTTACATCTCACAATTTGAAATAACTAAAAATAAATAAGAAATTGGAAATAGTCATTATTAGAGAGAATGGGGAAAATGCACACGTAACTCCCCCAACCTATACTCGAAATCTCAGAGACACATTTATACTATACTAAGGACCTATTACCCCCTGAACTTATATTATAAATAATTTTCTATCCCTTTTCGGTCTACGTGGCACTATCTTGTGGGTCTAGCGTGTGTTGACATTTTTTCAAGCTAATGACACGTTAGCCAAAAAGGGGTAGAGAATTATTTATAAAAAAAGTTTAGGGGTTAATAAGACCTTAGTTTAATATAAGTGTGTCTAAGGAATTTTGGGTAAAGGTTAGGGAAGTACATATGCATTGTCTCGAGAGCATATAAAAATCTGGGAATTTGTCAAGTGTGTAAAAGTTGAGCTTATGTCAACTTCAAACGTTCATAAATTTTAGATCAGGATGAGTGAGGTGTGTTTCCAGATTTGGTTGGAAATCTCCTGGAAGAATCTTTCCAACGTCATTGAGTTTGCACGATTCCGAGTTCGTATGAGTGAGATACGCTTTTTTGGAAGTTGGATGTTTGATTAAGGAAAGTTCAATCTTAATTTTGGAGGGTACTTTAGTCTTTTCCTTGCCCAATTATTTTATTCACTTTTTAGGAGTTAGGTTCTTAATTACATTTATTGAGTATCTGTATCTATAAGTATTTTGGAAAAACGAACCGAGTTTGGGAAAATTGGGGCTGCCAAACGGAGAAGAAATTTCATCAATCAAATTTGGGCAGTGCCTCCGTCGCGGAACTACTCCCCAGATTTGGGAAAAATGTCTTCGTGTCGCGGAGCGATCACATACTATTCTGCCTCAAAAGTTATTTTCGAACCAAAAATATAAATGCTTCTCTTCATCGCGGACCCACCCTCAAATATTGATATTTTTATCTTTTCTCATGTTTAACTATCTAAAATCATTCCTAAACATCATGAGATATTCTGTATCACAAATCATAATCCTTGGATCCATAAATTCAATTAAAAGAGAGTTAAGAATCAAGTGTAGAAGTTAAGAAGCAAGTCCAGAGATGTTCATAAAGCTTTTAGAAGTCTTTCATAAACGTTTTTACTTTGTTTTAAGACTTAAGTTCCAAGTTAATCAAAGAGTAAAGATTTGAAGTTTATTTCTTCAAGGAAGAATGTGGGAACTAAGTATCCCCAAGATGTTTTAAATGTTTTCACATTTGAGAGGGAACATCAATTCCAAAGTTTTAATTAATTGTCTCAAATCAAAGAAAGAGTTTTGTTTTTACAAAAACATGAGGTAAGTATATTTTTGTGTAGTTTTTAGCACCGGTATGGTGATACGAGTTCATATTAACTCAAGTCTCCATAAACCATGTAGTCATCGTGGGTAGTAAAGGATGATACTTTTTGATGACTCCTCAATATTGTTTTAGCATAAATAGTGGATCCACTAAGTTAAGTAGTTCTATATGGCGACAAAGTATAGGAAAGTTCTGGCAGTGTGGGAAAGACGTTGTATCACCATTAGGCTCATAGTGGTGGTTGTCGGTTAGAGAATCTGCCACGGAAATTATATTACTTTGTTATATGAGTAAATATGAGTTTTTATTGTATTTTCTTTAACGAACTAAGTTGTTTTCAAATGTTTTGTAAGTTCTATATACATGGCATGTGTTTTATCTTTTTATATTTGAGTTAAGTTATTCAGAAGTTGAGAAGAGTAATGGTAAGTGTTTGTTCAGATTGTTTTGAGCCTATATCTTCTTTGGTATTCGAACTTGCATACTAGTACATTTAATGTACTGATGCCAGTTGGCCTGCATCTTCTTATGATGTAGATGCAGATAACCAAGATCAGCACGTAGTGCACCGTTGATCCGGAGAGCACTCCAAAGTTAGATAGTGAGACTCATATCATTTCGAAGGAGTCCTTTTTACATTTCTTTCAGTATTTTCATTGTTAGGATGATCGGGGGTCTTGTCCCGACATCCCTCTTTGTTTTTAGAGGCTTCATAGGTAGTTAGTAGTTCAGTTGTCTTTAAATTATTATCTTTATACCAACTTAAAGTTATGTTTTTGACATTGTCTTGTTAAGTCAAGTCTTCTAGAGTAAGTAAGTCAGACCAAGGGTTTGCTTGGGGAAATAATGATTCTCGAGTACCAGTCCTGTGTGTGTAGGCTCGGGTTGTGACAAAAGGGTAGTACACCTAGTGTCTTTTGTATCTTATCTGAAAATTCATGAACTTTCCAAGAAGTCACAACCCTTTTGAAAAGTCACAACTTATAGAAAAAGTCACAAAATCACAACTCATTGACATAAGTCAATAGTCACAACTTATCGAAAAAGTCACAACCTAAGTTAAGATATTTTAGTAATTTAACATTCAAGCTAGGAGTTCATACTTTTAAGGTAATATAGATATAGATATAGATAGATATAGATGTAGATATAGATATAGATATAGATGTAAAAAGTATTATAAGTCACAATAATTGAAAATTCATAATATTTAAAAGATACATGAAAAATTAACGGTCAAAGATAGTCTTGTTTGAATCTCGAAATCGAAATGCCACATAAATTTAGATGGAGGGAGTATATTAGTAAAACAAATATATGTCAATATGGAGTAGAACTATTTTTTAGTATGTTTATAGCATTGCACCATAGAGAAACTAAAATGTCTAGGTCAAAGTTGGATTCAATATTTTAAATTTATAGAATCTGGATTTTAAGAAAGGACGTCGATTGAGGCCAGTATATTTTAATTGTTACGTGGGTTTTCGATACAATATAGAGTTTGAACCAAACCTACTGAGTACTACTGAATCCATAACTTATATTTTAGATCTACCTAACTAATGATGAAACATAATAATAAATATTGCTACAACTAAAAAATAGTAAAAGAAAAAAAGTCACATCATTTGGTTAAGTGACTTCCTCCCCTCTCGTTTAATAAATGTGGTTCGACTTGATTTTGTAACCATTACCATGAATATCCCTAACTCCAAATATCATCTCTCCAAAACGCATACTTCCTGTTTCTTGACATCCTCCATCGGATGGCTTCCTCAAATTAAACATTACTGATTTTCATCAAAAGAGGAAATGAAGGCAAAAGATAAGTTTACGAACATGGATAGTTGGCTATTCTTGCAACATAAAAGTAGAAAATGCTCATCATGCTTAACTCCTATACTGCTACATGAGCTCGAATTAGAGCAATCAAAATAATTATTACAAATTATAATACAGACGGACTAGCATGTAGGTATACTCCTAAACTCTTTGCATAACATTGCTACTATTCTAAGAGTTTTTAAGTATACATAAACAACACTAGAACGTTCAAACATAAAAGATCACGTGGATTTACACAACAACAAAACCATTTAAGATAATCAGTTAAATGAAATTGGCAAAGTTTGATTCATAAAACAGACATATTGAAATAAACATAAAAGATCATGTCGCTAGAATCGCTGGTCACTTCATCAGTTGGAGAAAACATTAATAGTGCAATATTGTGTCACATAGAACCCCCCAACTCATTTGACTTATTAACAATGCTATACCTGCACATTGAGTAAAACTGTTGACGGGATACTGGATCCTCAATTTTCTTCATTACAACCTTATTGTGACCCATGAAATTAAATGATGAAAACTAGAATTGGAAGTTACATGCAATGTTGTTCTTCAATGAATTGAGAAATATATAGATCAACACGAAAGAAAAAGGAAAAAAATAGCTCAAAGAATTCAATGCAATTATATGTTATAATCTAATAGACAAGCAAATAATTTGTTTTGAGAAAAGAACGACTTTGTTCATATGCATAAAATTGATGAACAACAATATGCGGGTGGTAACTTGTTGAGAGGAAAATAACAATAACTTCTAAGCTCCTTCTTGCACATAATGATATTAGACAAGTCTTATTTATTACTTTTCCTAGAACTTTAAAGGTAATATGATATAATTTTAGTTCATAGAAGAATTTATATTTTGATATCTCAAGATAAGTACAATGTTTATTGGCAAATCAGATTTAACAGAACTAAAATTATACTCCCTTTTTATTAGTTTATGTGACACTTTTTGTTTTACGAGAGTCAAGTAGTCTAAGTTTGAGTGAAAATTTGCGCATGAAATCTTCAATTTTTTTAATTAAATTTATGTATTTATAAACTATGTAAAAAGTACTATAAGTCACAATAATTGTAAATTAAAAATACTTAAAAGATATACGAAAAATTTACTATAAAAGATAGACTTGTTTGAATCTCGAATTCTGAAAAGTGTCACATAAATTGAGACAGAGGGAGTATATTCGTAAAACAAATTTATGTCAACATGGAGTGAAACCATTTCTTTTAAATTTCTTATAGCATTGCATGATAGGGAAACTGAAATATTTGGGTCAAAGTCGGATTCAAGATGTTAAATTTATAGGTTCTGGATTTTAAAATCGATTGCGGTCAGCATATTTTAATTGTTAGGTGGGTTTTTGACAAAAATAAGAATTTGAATCAAACTTACTGAGGTACTACTAAATCTATAACTTATAATGTGAATTTGCCTAACTAATGACGAAATATGATACTTAATAATACTACAACTAAAAATTAGTATAAGAAAAAATAATCAGTCATATCATTTGGCTGAGTGACTTGCTCCTCTCTTGTTTATCAACTTGACCAAACAATAAAATATGTAATCACAACTTCTAATTTTTTTTAATGCTTATATACTTATATTTTTAAGTAGTAGATAAATTCGCGAGAACTAGTGACACAGGGTTAGAGACTCTTGGGATCTTTCTCTATTCTAATAGCAGCCCTTTTTGTGATAGGGTTCAAACTCCAATCGTGCACTCAACTCATACCATGTTGTGCTCCGACCAATATACCATACAAACAGAGGAAATTCATAAATTTAGGTCTTTATATACGTATTCAAAATATCGCTTAAGACTTTATTATGGTCCCCTTTGATTAAAATTATCACCTCATACTGAATAGTGAACTTATGATTGAAAGACAAACTTAAGATTATTATATGTGAACTGTCACAATCTCACTACTAAAGATGCAAACATTTATCATTATTGCACGAATAATGCTATGTTCACTCCCTTCTTAAAATAATTGTATTTTGAATTGACGTAAAAGAAACTCATTTTCCAACTATATCATACATTGAATGTTTGGAAAGATACATGGTTGCTGTTAAACTTAACTTTTTTTTTTTGAATAAGGGGTGTAATTAAAGTAACATCATATAAGCCAAAAAATGTCAACTTTAAAAAACTAACATTCAATGACCTAATGTGGCGATCACCTCAAAGAAATATTTGAATCTTTGTTAACAAATAAATCTATTGTGAAAAGCAATTATCCTTTGTATTGGAAAACTCCACTTTTTATTAGTAGTTCAACAGTTGATCTACCTAAAAACATTCTCAAGTTCATGGAATGTTTATACGTATTTTATATGTTCTTTTTTGAGATTAAATGTAAAAACTCGTAACACTTTCTATTCTAGACACATTCGAACTACTTCACGTGTCGAATTGTCCTGCATGCTTTCCGAGGCTCAAAGAGCTTCCATTACTTTCCTTCATCATTATATTTTTCGTGATACTTTACAAGGCTTCAAATAGTTTCCATAGCATTCTATTATCATCAATAAGATTTAACTATGCTTTGATTTTCTCTTACCACATTTGTCCTACTCCACACATTAAATTTCCCCAGTACTTTTGATCGTAAACTTAGGGAAAAGCATATCTATGGAGGAAGAAGATTCATTCATTGATTTAAACATACTGATTACAATGAGTAGAGGAGCTATTTATATATGAATTCATTGTTAGTAACTAATCTTCCTGCAACAAACAATTAGAGTATTAGTTATTACTAACTCAAGAAAAGACTTTATTTCCCTCAACTGATCCTGAAAGTGTTACCTAACTACCATTTATTTCTTCACATCACAACACTCCCCTTCAAACAAGGTGGTGCAAAGACATTTAACATTCTAGATTAGATATAGGATGTGCATACCGCAGTCTAGATAGTCCTTTAGTTAACATATCAGCAGGTTGTTCTTTGGTAGGTAGGTAGTTTACTTTGATCAATCTTTGTTACAACCTTTTCCTTATAAAATCACAGTCGGTCTCAATATGTTTAGTCCTCTCGTGGTACACTGGATTCGCAACAATTTGTATTGCAGCTTTGCTGTCACAATACATTTGAACTCCAAGTAACAAAACTAGTTTAGATAGAATAGAGGCAAGAATCCTGTATTCAGCTTCTACTGAGCTCTTTGACACTGTGTTTTGTTTCTTAGTTTTCCATGACAATAGAGAATTTCCCACTTGGTCCTCTCGTGGTACACTGTGGTTTGTTTCTTGGCTTCTGCTGAGTTTTATTCACTCCCTTTAGCACAGGACTATCAATTGTAGACTCAATGATAGTGTGATGACATTTCTTCCCCAATGTCAAAAGTTGGCCACAACACTCTTCCACATCGATGTAATTACCATTATCAAAGATCATGTTGAATATGATCACCCCACAATCATCTGAAATATTTTGCAAACATTTCTTCTGGATGTGACTCAGGTGATAATGTTGGTTTATAGTAAGGATTTGAATATAGTGGAGAATTAAGTAAATCTTTAGCATAATCGTTAATATCTTCATATATGTCTAAACCTTATGAATCTTCTATGGCTAGTCCTAATTGTGTCTAAATAAGAAAAAACAAGGAAATTAATGCAACAATTACAAGTCTTATCAACTTTGTTATATTGATGTCATTGTGAAATATTGGAATGAAATTGAGCTGAAATGGTTGATTAATTTATGAGTGTTGGGATTTAGTAAAATATGAATGGGAAAAGAGAAGAGAAAATGGAAAAATGGGGGAAAAATGAAAAGTCATTTGCAAAGTGAAAATGAAAAGTCATTTCTCCTATATTGGTAGAAGAAAGGAAATTGTGTTCTTATAATAGGGAACACTTCCTTTACTTCTTAAAGGATTAAGAAGAAGGCGCCACCGCGCCGTCGTTTTCTCTCTCGCCGTCGTTGTCCCTCTGTTTCGAACTTGGATGTGATTGCTTGATAAATTTTTTGGACTAAATATATTTAATAAATCTTGTGAATCGATTTCTATTATCTTATAAATTAATTCAGAATGTTAGTTAAATAACAAAATTTATTCAAGTGCAATAGAATTTATTTGAAATTCGCGTGCAATGGTAAGAACGATCTGAAGGGACCTGTTCATAAAGTCATTATTATTCCCAAAAGGCACAACTTTCTGGAAAATAGGTCATTTCGCAACCTCGGGTACAATGCGGGGATTAAATTTCTTAATAAAAATAGTGATTGCTACGAACTCGGATTAAAACTTTTCTTTCTATTTCATTTTTTTTCTGTTTCTGTATTGTTTGAATAAACTTAATACATGTGAAAACAATATTAAGAAATTTAAACGTTTCTATATTTGAGGTTTCTGCAGATTAAAACCTTTATGGTTTTCTACTTATTTGAATTTTTGAAATTCATTCGATTAACGATTAAAAAAATAAAAACTTTATCATTAAATTTGGAACAGGTTGTGTAAGAATTTATTCTTTACTGTGGTATTTTACATACTAAAATCGTCTGTCATTCGTAACAAAAAAATGACTATTTCAAGTCAAGTAAATGTTGTTACAATGAGTGTTGTAACAATAAGTGCTGCAACAACATCGGTTGCACATAATAGTTCAAATGCTGCCCTAGCACCGGCTGAAAAACCTGCAAAGTTTTCTGGAGTCGACTTCAAGAGATGGGTGCAAAAGATGTTCTTCTATATGGCTACGTTGAGTCTTCAAGGTTCATCAATGAGAATGTTCATGTTATGTCCGGATGAAACTCCGCCTGAAGAATACTTCTTGGTAACAAAAACATGGACACATACACTCATATTTTTTGTGTAAATATTATATTCTAGTATCCTGCAAGATGATTCGTACAATGTGTTTAATAATGTCAAAACCTCAGAGAAACTCTGGGATGCTTTAGAAGAGAAGTACAAAACATAGTATGTCGGAATAAAGAAGTTCATTGTGGCAAAGTTTCTAGAATAAAAGATGATAGATGATAAAACCGTTGTCACCCAAGTTTAAGGTTTGCAGGTCATAATCCATGATCTCCTTGCTGAAGGTATACATTTATTTAATTTCTATATTGGAAATATTAGGTTTATTCTTAATACTCAAATAATCTTTAATTTAAGATTGGTTGTGAATGATGTTTTTCAAGTGGCTTCCATAATTAAGAAGTTACCTCTATTTTGAGAGGACTTCAAAAACTACTTGAAACATAAAAGCAAGGAGATGTATGTTAATGATCTTATAGTAAGGCTAAAAATCTAAGAGGATAACAAGGCTGTAGAGGAGAAGTCACGTGGTAATTCAATAATATCTGGAGTAAATATTGTTGAAGAAGATCCCACAAAACTAAAGAAAAGAAACATTTGGTCCAAAAAGCAATCCTCCTTAGAAGTAATTCAATGGAAGTTTCTTCAATTGTGGTAAACGTGGTCATAAAGGATACTGAATGTCGGGGTCCCAAGAAGAACAAGAAGAAGAAGGATCAAGCAAATCTGACTAAATCCAAAGGAGAAATGGGTGATCTCTGTGGAATGCTTTCAGAATTTAACTTGGTTATAAATCCAAGAGAATGGTGGATAGATTCTGGTGCGTCATACCATGTGTGTGCTAACAAAGAGTTATTTTCATAAATACGCCAGCACCTACAGACAAAAAGTTATTTATGGCAAACTCCATTTTTGCAAAGAAAAAAGAAACTGGCAAGGTCCTATTAAAGATGACATCAGGCAAGGTAGTGACTTTGAACAAGGTCTCGTATGTTGCGAAATTATGAAAGAACTTAGTTCTATTACATTTTTATTATGAATGGATTCAAATGTGTATTTTTTCTGATAAAGTAGTAGTGAGTAAGAATGAAATGTATGTAGGAAAAGGTTTCCTCAGTGTTGACCTTTTCGAAGTCAATGTAATTGCGGTTGATATGAATAAAGATTTTGCTTCTTCTTACTTGCTTGAGTATAAATGTTTATGGCATGAATATTTGGGACAAGTAAATAAGAAAACCTTACTAAAAGTTACTAACATAAATGTTTTGCTTAAATTTGAGAGTAATAAATCAAAATGTCAAATTTGCGTTGAATCAAAGTATTCTAAGCATCCTTATAAATCTTGTGAAAGGAATTCAAGTCTTTTAGAACTGATTCACATTGATATTTGTTACATGAAGTCAACACCATCACATGGTCGAAAAAAGTATTTCATAACTTTTATTTATGGTTGCACTAGATATTGATATGTCTATTTGTCAAATGGTATGGGTGAAACAATAGATGCATTTAGGCAATATAAAACCGAAGTTCAAATCAGTTGGTAGAAAGATTAAAATGATCAGAAGTGATAGAGACGGAGAATATGAATCTCCATTTGCAGAAAAGCCTTTGAAAAATGGAATAATCTCTCAAACTATTGCTCCTTACAATCCTCAATCTAATGAGATTGCGGAAAGGAAAAACTGAACTTTAAAGGAAATGATGAATGTCTTACTTATAAGTTCCGGTTTACCACAAAACTTTTGGGAGAAATCTATCGTTAAAGCCACTCGAATACTCAATAGAGTGCCTCACACGAAGAGACATGTTATTCCATATGACAAATGGAAAGGTAGAAAACTGAACTTTAAATATTTCAAAGTATGGGAGTGTCTAGCCAAAGTCCAGGTTCCTACACCTAAGAGGATGAAAATAGGGCCTAAGATTATTGATTGTGTATTAATTTGATATGCCATAAACAGTAAGGCAAGTCGATTTTTGCTTCATAAATCCAAACATTTAGATATTCGTGATAATACGCTAATGGAATCAGATAATGCAGAATTTTTTGAACATATCTATTTCTATAAAACTAGACTTGAGTCATCTAGTGGGAGAAGGGGTCTTAACAACCCCGAGAAGAACCAAAAGAGAATGAAGCCAATGAAGAGAGTCAAAAGCGCAGTAAACAAAAAATGACAACTAATTCATTTGGATCTGATTTTATAACATTCCTTCTTGAAAGTGAGAGTCAAACATTAAAGGAAGCAATGTTGTCTAGAGAATCAACCTCGTGGAAGGAGGATGTTAATAGTGAGATAGAACCAATCCTAAGCA
The DNA here is from genome assembly GCF_001406875.1 of Solanum pennellii. Taxonomy (NCBI): domain Eukaryota; kingdom Viridiplantae; phylum Streptophyta; class Magnoliopsida; order Solanales; family Solanaceae; genus Solanum; species Solanum pennellii. Next base: position 37,540,309 of record NC_028642.1, on the reverse strand, counting down.
ATCATACCTGTTGGTTGATCTACCTATAGGGAACAAACCCTTGTGTTCAAAATGGATATTTAAAAAGAAGATGAAAAATGATGGAACTATAGACAAATATAAAACAAGAATTATTGTCAAAGGCTTTAGACAAAAAATCAAAATTATTTTGGACACATACTTGCCAGTAACTATGCCAAAATTTGATACGCTCAAACTTACTTCTCAAATAAGAAGTAAAGCGGTCGTGTCAAGTAAATAACCCAACTAGTGAGGTTGGGATCGTTCCCACGAGGAAAATAGTTTAGACTTAACTTTAACCTGTTATTACTATTGTTCGGTCAATTACTTCCTTGGAAAGCAAAAAATAATTAAGGGAGGTTTCTATTTCTAAATGAATATAAATGACTAACGAAATTTAAAGAGACACTTAACAGCTTTGGATGTTGGATTTTAATCAATTAATCAAAGTAACTAGGGTTTACATGTTCCCCACAGGTTCATAACTTGATAATTCTAACTATAACAATTCTTTCCTAGTATCTTGCATGCAAAGTGATAAGTTATGTATTTCTAAATCCTTGGTTCAGCAACTAGAAAATCTCACTGCGCACCTTGGTCCGGCTACGTGTGTTGCTTTCCTAACCCTTATCTTTACCTCATATTAAGCATCGTATTCGATATTTGACTAAGTTATTACCTCGTACCAATCAATACTAGCCTATTAGATAGTATACACTAAATCTATGTTGATAATTCTTTTCCTATTATCTACCTCCTTGGTCCGGCAAATAGCATTAAGGCGAGTTCTAACGTTGGCCATTCGTTAAAAAGACTTCTAAGCGAAAGAATTATTAATACATGCAAGACACTATTCTAGAATTGTTATTTTAGTTAGGTTTTATCTCATTATTTGCCTATGGTTCCCACGACCCTAGTTATGAAGTTTAGTTACCCATAGTTATAATCACAATATTCAAATATATGATATAAGAATTCATGTACTTACTTGAATGACAAAGAGTAAAATCCGCAAGTTTGCTTGATTACTCACCAAAAATCACCACCAATCACTTGCAAGAATCTCAAAGTAATCAAGAATCTCACAAAAAGTCTAATGATAATCAAAAGTCTAACAATACAATGTTTACTAATACAGTGTCTAACAATACGGAGTCTAGCAATACGGAGTCTAACAATACGGAGTCTAATAATGATCCAGAGTCTAACCTAATAATGTAATCACCAAAATTTGTTACGCTCAAACTTACTTGTCAAATAATAAGTAAAGCGGTCGTGTCAAGTAAATAACCCAACTAGTGAGGTTGGGATCGTTCCCACGAGGAAAATAGTATATGACTTAACTTCAATCTATTATGACTTTTGTTTAGTCAATGACTTCCTTGGAATGTAAAAATAATAAAAGGGGGGTTTCTATTTCTAACTGAATGAAAATAACTAACGAAATTGAAAGAGACACTTAACAGTTTTGAATGTTGGAGTTTAATAAATTAATCAAAGTAACTAGGGTTTACGTGTTCCCCACAGGTTCATAACTTGATAATTCTAACTATAACAATTCTTTCCTAGTATCTTGCATGCAAAGTGATAAGTTATGTATTTCTAAATCCTTGGTCCGGCATCTAGAAAATCTCACTCTGCACCTTGGTCCGGCTACGTGTGTTGCTTTCCTAACCCTTATCTTTACCTCATATTAAGCATCGTATTCGATATTTGATTAAGTTATTACCTCGTACCAATCAATACTAGCCTATTAGATAGTATACACTAAATCTATGTTAATAATTCTTTTCCTATTATCTACCTCCTTGGTCCGGCAAGTAGCATTAAGGTGAGTTCTAACGTTGGCCATCCGTTAAAAAGACTTCTAAGCGAAAGAATTATTAATACATGCAAGACACTATTCTAGAATTGTTATTTTAGTTAGGTTTTATCTCATTATTTGCCTATGGTTCCCACAACCCTAGTTATGGAGTTTAGTTACCCATAGTCATAATCACAATATTCAAATATATTATATAAGAATTCATGTACTTACTTCAATGAGAAAGAGTAAAATCCGAAAGTTTGCTTGATTAATCACCAATAATCACTTGCAAGTATCTCAAAATAATCAATAATCTCACAAAAAGTCTAATGATAATCAAAAGTCTAACAATGATCCAGAGTCTAACAATATGGATTCTAATAATACGGAGTCTAATAATGACCCAGAGTCTAACCTAATAATGTAGTGTCTAAGAGTCTAACCTCAAAAATGAGGTTTTTCGAACTATTTATAGAAAATAAAAAACCTAATTAAACAAGGACTCTATTTGCTGGAAATCTGCCAAAACGCGGCTGGGTCGACGGACCTCGCGACGGATCGTCGTGGTCACGACGGACCGTCATGGACTCCGTCGTCCCATACTTGTGCAATTTCTTCTGGTGCTCTCTTCATTACCCTCGACGGCAAGTATGACGGACCGACATAGGCACAACGGTCCGTCAAGGGTCTTCGTTTCAAAACACTTGAACTCTTGGAATATAGGTACTGGGTATACTTCTCTGAACTTCATGACGAACCTGCAGGACAGACCGTCATGGACACGACAGACCGTCATGGACTCCGTAACCCCACACTTGGTCAAACTTCCCCATCTTCCTTTAGCAGCTGCACTACGCTGCCACCTACGGACCGTCACAAGAATGACGGACCGTCATAAGCTCCGTAGGTGGTCTCTTCTGCATTTCTTTGCTCAAATCTCCGCATTCATCTTTTGACATATTTCCTTCAAAATAAAGAGACTTATATAAAAATTAGCACAAAAAGGCTTTTGGACACACTAAACTAGAGGAAAAATTATTAATAATACCGTGAAACCACGGTATATCAACACCCTCAACTTAAATTCGTTGTTTGTCCTCAAGCGACGCACTATGACTCAATACAAAATCTTTGTACAATAGTATCCAGGTTTTATCCTTTGCAATCATTTGGCCGTCAATCCCGATTAATCTCATCATATCTATGCATGCTATCACTATTAGGTTTGAATTATGTGGGATCAGAACATGACACAGACTCACCATGCACTAACACCTATCATCTTCAATTTCTCACCGAGATGCTAATATTTCCGGTATTGCAACTAGTGTCCTCACTTTGAAACAAAATCCTCATTTTTCACACAATGATTTCAGTTTGAGTATAAGGATTACTTTTCAACACTCGCTCTCAGAACAAAGTCACACTCATTCATACCTATTGCCATAAGCTTGCCCTTATTTTCACTGCCTTAAGTTCGCTATACAACCCTTAGGATCACGATAGGACTTTCTTAGCTTGTAACATAGGCTCAGGGTCAGGTAGGGTATATTTAGGTATACTTTAGTGACTTTTTGCCCTCCTTGACATATCGGCTAAACCTTCCCTTTTCTATCATTTTATCTCGCCCAGTTTCTCATATTCTTTCCCTTTGCTCAATTTTCTCTTCTTTCTTCATTTGTGTAAGTGACTCTCTTCTTTTCTTGTTTGTAATTCTTGTATATTTTTCTTTTTCTTTACTTTTCTTTCAACTAATTCTGAGTCACTTTACTTTTGTTCTTTCTCTCTCTTTGTTCTTTCAACCCCACTTTCCAGAGCATTCCTCATAATAGCCACCCTCAACTCATGGCTTTGCCATGAGTCAAGGTACACAATACCCAAAGTTGGGTCAGGGCCATAACGAAGGTTGTTTACTGCATTAGCCACCCTCAACTTATGCTTTTGGCATAAGCTGAGGTGCACATGTCCAAGGAGGGACCAGGGCCAACACATTGTTCCCCGAAAAGATCAGTTGGGGTGAAAAAGAAAGGTCTAATTAAAGCTCAGATCATTTGGATCAAAGAAGGATAAATTTCATTTGGTTTTCTTTTATTTAGGCTAAAATTGGGCTATATTTAATAAGGGCCTATGATCCTTTCCTAATTGTCTATTACAGCTTACTTTTAGCAGGACTAACCAGGCAAGTTCTAGCTCAGTACAAATAGTGGACTATTAAAATATTCCTCACACTCACTTGACATCTCATCACTATACCAGATTATCAGACACCTAGTTCGAATTGTAGACTTAGGGTAATGCAATGGTGTACCTCTATGTCATGCTTAGAGCCACACATTTATCAGTTACTATGCCTAGTCATGCATCATTTTCCAATTTATCAGGATATCATTTTAGCTATCATGCTACAAAATTAAACTATGTACAAAAGATATAGACATGCCGGTTCAACAGAAAAAATAATCAGTCTTTTGGGGAAAAAGAACACAGGCAAGAAACAAAAGAGGATAGTGAATTGGGCTACTCAGACTTAACCCTAACACTCACTTTCCATTTACCCCACCCCCAACAAAAAAACATGCAATTTTCCCCAATGCATAAAAAAAAAATTAAATACTACAGTGGTAGGTAAAGCAAACCTGTGGCGCAAAGCGCCGTCGATCAGCAAGCTGGTGGGTCCGGTTCCCCGGAACCCACGTCCTCGGCAATCTGGACACCCTCAGTGGTGTCCTCAGCAACAACCGCACTATCAGTAGTGCCTCCTGCTATCTCCACAGTTCGGGAGCTAGACGCCCCTGCCGCTAACTCTGATGCTCTCATCTGGTGCGTCTCCTCCTCAGCAAGTGAGGCTCTCCTCGCAGCCTCCATCTCACGGCGCTCCTTCTTCCGTGCTCGCGCCTCGTCCTCTGCTTGACCCCTACGCCTCTTGGCTTGCTCTCGAGGGGGAGGTGGTGGAATATCTGAGGTGGCGAATAGGGCCGCCAATACTGTGTCTTCAGCAGGCTCGATAGAAGGGTACTCAGACTCAGGCACCCTAGCCTCTAAGATCGTGTCAATATATGCGCGAAGGCTGTGGACCGCAGCCTGAAGAGTCGACACATCCACCTAGCTAGCACCCTCAACTGAAAGGCATCCAAGCGCTGGTGAACCTCAGCGATCTTCCGCTCTGTATACTGGACCATTTTCCGCTCCAGGCTCTCTTCTGTCTCGGTAATGGACCTCTGCATCCATGGATGGATATGATGCAGAAGTGTAGCCATTTGCGCCTCTAATTTTTGGACCCTAGCAAGTGGGACCAATGCAGGTAGAGGGGCTGTGGGAGAGGAGCTCGGGGCAGTGCTACTACCCGGGATAGACTCGACCAGGGTAGTGTCAGTGGACGCCGTGCGGGCCTGGGCTACCGTATCAGCAAGATCTTCATCAAGTGGGGGCAGCTCTGGACGGAGCCCTCTGCGTGGGGCCAACTTATTGGCCTTATCTCTGATGAGGCCGACGTCTATAGTGCCTATAGGGGTCTTGAGCTGATCTACGTTCCATATAGGCACACCTGCGGACCTGCAGAGAGAAAAGATCATGCACGGGAAAGGGTAAGTAGTTGTGACCTTGAAAGCCCTCTCGTGCATGACTGCCTGTAGAAGCCACGCAAAATCTATCATCGCCGCCATCAACACTGCTCGATCCCATGTAACGATATTATCAGCGGCTGTGGGGGAAAGGCAGTGGCGGACAATCAGCCACAAGAACTTCGCCGTGAAAGTGAGGTTGGCCTTCTTGATGGCCCCCTTTGGATCGGTCACCCAGTCGGCACCCTCTCCATCAACTGACAGGTGCAGGGCCATCCACCTCTTGGTGGTCTATATCAGCGATGGCTCGCGCAGGAACTGGCCATCTTTAACAATCTGCCATCGGTAGTTAAACTCGGCAGCGAGAGGGGTTCGAGTAGCATCAACACCCTCGCCGTATAGAAACCGGCGGATGGCAAGCAGGGAAATGTCAACCTGCACGCCCCGTACTCGGACCTGCTCTAGAGGGGCCTGTTTGGCGGGGGCAGCCCTCCTATCTATCTGTGATCGGAGAGTCGCTACGTAGGATGCGTAGAACTCTCGGACCATTTCTTCACTGTAACGTCCCAACGGACGTGCTATGCACTCCAGGCGATGCCTGGTGAAGAGATTGTGTATCTCAGGCATCGTCGGGAGACTCCCTGTAAGGACCCGCCGCTCCAAGGTGAGTGTTCGAGTCATAACTTCTTTGTCAGTGAGGAACTTGGCATCGGAGTGGACTTGAAATTTCCCGTCGACACACCACCGGTTGGGCTGGTCAATAGCTGGGGTGGTGGCCTGAGCTGGTGAACCTGATGTGGATTCCGAACTGTCAGCCTCATTAGACGAGGCCGACGCTGCAGCGGTTGGGGGTGTGGGAACCTCAGCAGAGCCGGAGGCTTCCTCCGACCAGGAAACTCCTAAGGATCCAGATGCTCTTTATTTATTTGTGGCTGACCCAGAGGGTGTGCCGGTCAGTGTATGCTCCTCATCAGACTGGGAGGCAGTGACTACGCTGGATGCGACCTTTTTGGGTGTGTCTCTGGGAGCACGTGCGGCACGGGAAGGGGTGGAAGTGCCTGGGGGAAGATACTCGGGGTCACGCTCATCATCAGAGCCAATGACCATGCGGGTAGACGGGGCGACAGACTTCAATCGCTCGCGTGCAATGATTCGATCTTGCTTGGGTGCCATAGTAGATAGTACCTGTAAAGGATCAATATTAGTACGAGTAGTGGCAAATAAGACAAGCAAAACCGCACAAAAAATTAAAATAATATGATATTTCTATAGTAACAGTGAAACACGACGGGCAGGGTGACGGCTCGTCGTGAATATGAAGGACCGTCATGGGGTCCGTCGTGTCTTACTTAGACTATGTATATATGGAGAACCCTGAAGGAGAGTTTCTGACTAGTATGACAGTATGTGCAAGACGGACCATCACAGGTACGACGGTCCGTCGTAGGTGTCCGTCATAGGACACTTGGAAAAAAATATGGAGACCCTTAGGAGAGGGGTCTCTGACCGTCATAACGGTCATGCAGGACGGTCCGTCACAGGTACGACGGTCCGTCGTAGGCGTCCGTCATAGGACACTTGGAAAAAAATATGGAGCCCCTTAGGAGAGGGGTCTCTGACCGTCATAACGGTCATGCAGGACGGTCCGTCACAGGTACGACGGTCCGTCGTAGGCGTCCGTCATAGGACACTTGGAAAAAAATATGGAGCCCCTTAGGAGAGGGGTCTCTGACCGTCATAACGGTCATGCAGGACGGTCCGTCACAGGTACGACGGTCCGTCGTAGGCGTCCGTCATAGGACACTTGGAAAAAAATATGGAGCCCCTTAGGAGAGGGGTCTCTGACCGTCATAACGGTCATGCAGGACGGTCCGTCACAGGTACGACGGTCCGTCGTAGGCGTCCGTCATAGGACACTTGGAAAAAAATATGGAGCCCCTTAGGAGAGGGGTCTCTGACCGTCATAACGGTCATGCAGGACGGTCCGTCACAGGTACGACGGTCCGTCGTAGGCGTCCGTCATAGGACACTTGGAAAAAAATATGGAGCCCCTTAGGAGAGGGGTCTCTGACCGTCATAACGGTCATGCAGGACGGTCCGTCACAGGTACGACGGTCCGTCGTAGGCGTCCGTCATAGGACACTTGGAAAAAAATATGGAGCCCCTTAGGAGAGGGGTCTCTGACCGTCATAACGGTCATGCAGGACGGTCCGTCACAGGTACGACGGTCCGTCGTAGGCGTCCGTCATAGGACACTTGGAAAAAAATATGGAGCCCCTTAGGAGAGGGGTCTCTGACCGTCATAACGGTCATGCAGGACGGTCCGTCACAGGTACGACGGTCCGTCGTAGGCGTCCGTCATAGGACACTTGGAAAAAAATATGGAGCCCCTTAGGAGAGGGGTCTCTGACCGTCATAACGGTCATGCAGGACGGTCCGTCACAGGTACGACGGTCCGTCGTAGGCGTCCGTCATAGGACACTTGGAAAAAAATATGGAGCCCCTTAGGAGAGGGGTCTCTGACCGTCATAACGGTCATGCAGGACGGTCCGTCACAGGTACGACGGTCCGTCGTAGGCGTCCGTCATAGGACACTTGGAAAAAAATATGGAGCCCCTTAGGAGAGGGGTCTCTGACCGTCATAACGGTCATGCAGGACGGTCCGTCACAGGTACGACGGTCCGTCGTAGGCGTCCGTCATAGGACACTTGGAAAAAAATATGGAGCCCCTTAGGAGAGGGGTCTCTGACCGTCATAACGGTCATGCAGGACGGTCCGTCACAGGTACGACGGTCCGTCGTAGGCGTCCGTCATAGGACACTTGGAAAAAAATATGGAGCCCCTTAGGAGAGGGGTCTCTGACCGTCATAACGGTCATGCAGGACGGTCCGTCACAGGTACGACGGTCCGTCGTAGGCGTCCGTCATAGGACACTTGGAAAAAAATATGGAGCCCCTTAGGAGAGGGGTCTCTGACCGTCATAACGGTCATGCAGGACGGTCCGTCACAGGTACGACGGTCCGTCGTAGGCGTCCGTCATAGGACACTTGGAAAAAAATATGGAGCCCCTTAGGAGAGGGGTCTCTGACCGTCATAACGGTCATGCAGGACGGTCCGTCACAGGTACGACGGTCCGTCGTAGGCGTCCGTCATAGGACACTTGGAAAAAAATATGGAGCCCCTTAGGAGAGGGGTCTCTGACCGTCATAACGGTCATGCAGGACGGTCCGTCACAGGTACGACGGTCCGTCGTAGGCGTCCGTCATAGGACACTTGGAAAAAAATATGGAGCCCCTTAGGAGAGGGGTCTCTGACCGTCATAACGGTCATGCAGGACGGTCCGTCACAGGTACGACGGTCCGTCGTAGGCGTCCGTCATAGGACACTTGGAAAAAAATATGGAGACCCTTAGGAGAGGGGTCTCTGACCGTCATAACGGTCATGCAGGACGGTCCGTCACAGGTACGACGGTCCGTCGTAGGTGTCCGTCAGAGGACACTTGGAAAAAAAATATGGAGACCCTTAGGAGAGGGGTCTCTGACCGTCATAACGGTCATGCAGGACGGCCGTCGCTAAGAAGACGGTCCGTCACATATGTCCGTTGAAGGACACTTAGAAAAATGGAGAGAGACCCTCAGGAACAGGGTCTCTAACAACCAGAACGGTTGTGCAGGACGGACCGTCGTGAAGATGACGGTCCGTCACATATGTCCGTTGGAGAACACTTAGAAAAAATGGGCAGTGGGGTGTTAGGGATTTTGGAACGGACCCTACGACGGTTCCTCGTGGGTACGACGGTCCGTCATCGGAGTCTTGTTCTGTAGATCAGTGACAGAACTGGTGTACCCCATGCATCCCCGATGAACCAAATCGAACTTGTAGTGTTTTAGACCTACATTTGTCTAACCCAACTACCTAGGAAACTAGCAATGCAAAAGCACCTATGTCTAGGGTTGTAAACACGGCAATTTCGAACATTTTTAACCTAGATTAGACAGAATCCTATATAAAAGAAATGAACATATCACGAACAACTAACCTAATACTAATTAATAAACAAAAATGCAAGAGAAATGAGTAGAAATTATAGACACATACCTTAGAATTAGAGAAAAACAAGAAGGGCAAGTACTCGGTGACCAAGAAGACACCCACAGCAGCAACTCCGACTAGTAGATGATAACTTTTAGGGCTTTGGAGAATTTTGGGGGGGGGGCAATGATCGGTTGATAGAAGGAGAGATTGTGGAAGTTGAAACGAGAGGGCAATGGGAGGAATAATGAAGGAATAGGGGTGAAATGAGGGGTTGGGAAGTTTAAATGGTGAAATTTTATAATAAACTCCAACCGGGTCGGGTCGGGTACACCTCATTAATTACGCGACGATTCCCCGACGACGGTCCGTCACAGTTGTGACGACCAGTCGTTGGTTCCGTCGTGTGTGCCCTAGTTTGAAAATAACAGAAAGACGTACCTGGTACGACGAAGGCATACAACGGTCCGTCGCAGGCGCAACGGTCCGTCGCTGTATCAGTCAGTGACTGCTGCAGAGTAATTTTCTGCAGAATTTCTTGGTGATGTGCCTGCAAATTTAAAAAACCATTAGTAGAAAAAATGGTACCATTAATAAAAGGACTATAAGTATTGGGTTGCCTCCCAACAAGCGCCTGATTTAACGTCGCGGCACGACTGAGGACACTTGATTACTCAGCCTTCATCAAGATGGTTTGCCTCTATTACTTTATTCCCTGATGCTTTATGCCCAAAATAGAGTTTTATTCGTTCTCTATTCACCTCAAAGCGCACTCCCTCCTTGGCTTTTAACTCAACTGCTCCATGAGGGAATACTTGGGTAATCAAGTAGGGGCCATTCCATTTGGACTTGAGCTTGCCCGGAAGACAAGGCGACCCAGAACTGTCTGAAAGCACTAAATCCCCAATCATAAACTCTTGTTTTGCACTTTTTTTTTCATTCTCCTTCTTCATCTTTTCTTTGTGGGATATGGCATATACCGACTGGAGCTCACCACTCTGCCTCATCGTCCTACAAATGTTGAAGGTCGCTTCTTCATTGTTCAACCGAAATTTCATCTGTCCCTTTTCCATATCAACTAAGGCTCTACCTGTAGCAAGGAATGGCCTCCCAAGAATAATAGGCACTTAAAAATCGACTTCACAATCAAGAATAACAAAATCAGCCGGAAAGATGAATGACTCCACTTTTACTAGCACATCATGGAGTATCCCTATAGGCCGTTTCACTGTCCTATAAGCCATCAGTAGCCGCATCGCAGTGGGTTTTGGATCCCCCAAACCCAACTTCTTGTAACTCGAGAGGGGCATGAGATTTATGCTTGCCCCCAGATCACATAATGCTTTCGCAAAATGTAATGACCCAACTGTACAAGGAATAGTGAACGCACCCGGATCTTCATTCTTTTGTACGAGGGATCTTGTAGCAATAGCACTACAATGCTGCAGTCTATCATCATCCTCAAAAGTGACCGATCTTTTCTTTGTGACCAGATCTTTCATAAACTTGGCATAACCGGGCATTTGTTCTAGAGCTNAGGGCATTTGTTCTAGAGCTTCTTCCAAAGGGACATTGATAGAGAGCTGCTTCAGCATTGTTATAAAACGCCGATATTTACCATCCTCGGTCTTTTTCACTAATCTCTGAGAGAAGGGTGGTGGTGGTCTAGGCATGGGAATTACCTTCATAGGGACTTCTGCATCTTTTCCATTGCTCTCTTCTTCCTCAACACTACCCTTTACCACCTTATCATCATCCTTTCTCACATTTTCCTCATTAGACGGCATAGGTGGGTCAATGGTTTGCTTCCCACCCCGAGTGGTGATTGCCATACAGTGCGCATCATTTTTTGGATTTTGGACAGTTTTGTTAGGAAGAGTGCCCGGTTGCCGTGTGTTCACTGTCGCAGATAATGGGGCCATTTGCAATTCGAACTGTTTAATCGAAATTGCATGTGTGTCAACTTTTTGCCCAATACTAGCTAAATCACCCTTTAACTCTTTAATGTGCTCATCACTAGCATCGAATCTCCTCATCATTTTGTGAAACATATCCTCAACTCGCGCCATACTATCTCAACCATCCCTATGAGTAACTTCACGATTTTGGGGAGGGACATAGGGCCCATTCCTATCATTTCTGTTACCGTAGTTACCCATGTTGAATTTGTTGTCGCGGTTGTAGTTACCATCTCGGACATAATGACCCTCACGGTTTTAGTTACCATAGTTCCGACCTTGGTTCCCTTGACCTTGGCGCCAATTATCCTGATTTGAGCCTTGGGCGCTTGGTCGGAAACCCCCCGTCTGCTCATTTACTGCATAAGTGTCCTCCGCATAATAGCATTCATCATTAGGAGGTGGTGGTTTAGCCAAGTAGTTGACTTAATTTATCTTTTCTGCACCCCCAGTGACATATATTAGTACCAACCCAAGCTCAGTTCTCATCTGAGCCATTTCTTCACGAATCTCATCTGTGGCTGGGTTGTGAGTGGACTGAACTGCGAATGTGTTTCTCCTTGTATCAGACTTCCTAGTACTCCAAGCTTTATTATTCCGGGAGATTTTCTCTAATTTTTCGGCAATTTCAGCATAAGGACATTCCCC
>NC_028642.1:37489616-37528211 GCF_001406875.1 Solanum pennellii | reverse complement strand
CAAGAATGAGGTGAATCTATCCCAAGAACTACTAACTGACTCTCCTGGTAGTGACACAAAGTTGTTCACTCTGTCTTTGTGGTCTAGTTTCTTGGAGACCGGATAGTAGCGTGCTAATTAAAAAATCCCTTAGTTGGTTTCAAGTGAAGATTGAGTTGTATGGGAGCTCAGTGAATCATATAGCAGCCTCTCCCGTCAGTGAGAGAGGAAACACTTTGAGCCCTATTACATATAAGTCCACTTCAGGCCTCCCTACACAACTTTTACAACTGCCCTTACCTTAGCTATATGGGCATGTGGATCCTCAGAAGGTAGACCTGAAAACAAACCTCTGGCAGTGAGCATTTGCATCAGGCTACAAGTTACCACAAAGGTGTGGCCTGTGGGTAGAGGAGGCAAGACAAGTGGCCCATCCGAGTCTGCTAAGTTATCATAGCCTCTGTAGTATGCTTGGGGCCGTGGAACGAGATTTTGTCCCCTCTGTTGTTGTTCACCCGGAGCATCGGGTAGCATCTGACCATGAACATCAACCGGAGCTGGGATGTTCTGGTTCAGATCATCATCACTTATTCCCAAGTTTCGATTCATATTGCGCAGTGTACGCTCTAAATAGTGATCGTAGGGAAACAAGGGTTCTCTTCCTCTACGTGTATTTGGCATACAAGGAGGATAATTATAATAAAAATTCAAAAACAATAAAACAAAGTAAAATCAAGAAAATATCAACTAACCTATAGTAATAAGTTCAAGTTAATCTAAAAGCAATAATCCCCGGCAGCGGCAAGCGGTCTTGTCAAGTAAATAACCCAACTAGTGAGGTTGGGATCGTTCCCACGAGGAAAATAGTCTAGACTTAACTTCAATCCATTATTACTTTTGTTTAGTCAATGACTTCCTTGGAAAGTAAAAACAATAAAAGGGGGTTTCTATTTCTAACTGATTGAAAATAACTAACGAAATTGAAAGAAACACTTAACAGCTTTGAATGTTGGAGTTTAATCAATTAATCAAAGTAACTAGGGTTTACGTGTTCCCCACAGGTTCATAACTTGATAATTCTAACTAAAACAATTCTTTCCTAGTATCTTGCATGCAAAGTGATAAGTTATGCATTTCTAAATCCTTGGTCCGGCATCTAGAAAATCTCACTCCGCACCTTTGTCCGGCTACGGGCGTTGCTTTCCTAACCCTTATCTTTACCTCATATTAAGCATCGTATTCGATATTTGACTAAGTTATTACCTCGTACCAATCAATACTAGCCTATTAGATAGTATACACTAAATCTATGTTGATAATTCTTTTCCTATTATCTACCTCCTTCGTCCAGCAAGCAGCATTAAGGCGAGTTCTAACGTTGGCCATCCGTTAAAAAGACTTCTAAGCGAAAGAATTATTAATACATGCAAGACACTATTCTAGAATTGTTATTTCAGTTAGGTTTTATCTCATTATTTGACTATGGTTCCCACAACCCTAGTTATGGAATTTAGTTACCCATAGTCATAATCACAATATTCAAATATATTATCTAAGAATTCATGTACTTACTTCAATGAGAAAGAGTAAAATCCGAAAGTTTGCTTGATTAATCACCAAAAGTCACCAATAATCACTTGCAAGAATCTCAAAGTAATCAATAATCTCACAAAAAGTCTAATGATAATCAAAAGTCTAACAATGATCCAGAGTCTAACAATATGGAGTCTAATAATACGGAGTCTAATAATGATCAAGAGTCTAAACTAATAATGTAGTGTCTAAGAGTCTAACCTCAAAAACGAGGTTTTTCGAACTATTTATAGAAAATAAAAAACCTAATTAAACAAGGACTCTATTTGCTGGAAATCTGCCAAAACGCGGCTGGGTCAACGGACCTCACGACGGATCATCGTGGTCACGACGGACCGTCATGGACTCCGTCGTCCCATACTTGTGTAATTTCTTCTGCTGCTCTCTTCATTACCCTCGACGGCAAGTATGACGGACCCTCATAGGCACAACAGTCCGTCGAGGGTCTTCGTTTCAAAACACTTGAACTCTTGGAATATAGGTACTGGGACTACTTCTCTGAACTTCATGATGAACCTGCAGGACGGACCGTCATGGACACGACGGACCGTCATGGACTTCTTAACCCACACTTGGTCAGACTTCCCCATCTTCCTTCAGCAGCTGCACTACGCTGCCACCTACGGACCGTCACAAGCACGACGGACCGTCATAAGCTCCGTAGGTGGTCTCTTCTGCTTTTCTTCGCTCAAAATCTCCGCATTCATCTTTGGACAGATTTCATGCAAAATAAAGAGAAACTTATATAAAAATTAGCACAAAAAGGCTTTTGGACACACTAAACTTAAGGAAAAAGTATTAATAATACCGTGAAACCACGGTATATCAAAACCCGTCTTCTAAAATGGAGAGTTAGAGGTAGAAATTTACATGGAACAACTTGAGGGCTTTGGTAGTTCCTGATAAAGAAAAGAAACTATGAAAAGTTTATTAAGTCACTTTATGGACTAAAGAAGCACCGTAACAATGGCAACAAAGTATGATCAAATCAGATTTTCAAATGGATTTAAGATCAATGAATGTGATATATCTGTTTACATTTAAGATACTCTGAATCAGGAAGTCTTTTGATGCCTATATGTTGATGACATGATGATAATGAGAAAGGACATTAACAATGTAAAAGTTATTAAGCGCATGCTCGCTAGTAAGTTTGATATGAAAGATCTAGGAGTTGTTGATGAAATATAGGGAATTAAGATTCTCAAAACTCCTAACGATCTAGCATTGTGTCAATCTCATTATATTTAAAATGTACTTGTAAGTTCAAGAATTTGAATTTCAAAAGGGTAAATACCCAATTCATATGAACCTTCATCTTGCAAAGAATAAAGGTGAAAGTCAGTCTCAATTGGACTATGCCACAGTTGTTAGAAGCTTCATGTATGTGATGAATTGTACACGACCAGAAATATCTTGCGCTATCAGTAAACTGAGTCGATACACAAGTAATCTCAATCAAAATCATTGGTTGGCAATGAAGAGAGTTTTGCGGTACTTAGATGACACTTAAAACTATGCTTTGCATTATAACAAATTTCCTGCAGTTGTTGAAGGATATAGTGATGCAAATCGAATTACTAGGTCAATTGAAACAAAATCCACTAGTGGATATGTTTTCACTATTGGTGGAGGAGAAATATCTTGGAAATCATCCAAACAAACATGTATAACTCTCTTTATATTGGAGTCTGAATTCACCGCCTTAGATTGGGTAGGTGAAGAAGTTCAATGGCTCCAGAATTTCTTAGAAGATATTTTGTTTTGGCCAAAAACAATGACCCCATACACTGTGATAGTCAAGCTGCAATAGGAAGGGCTAGAAGCGTTATGCATAATGGGAAGTCTCTTCATATATGACGAAGACAGAACTCTATTAGACAACTACTCTCTAGTGAAATTATTACAATTTAATATGTAAAGTCAAAGGATAATGTGTCGGATCCACTTACAAAAGGCCTAAGTAGAGAGGGATTGAGAGATAATCGACGAGAATGGGACTATGGATGAGAACAAGTCACCTGGCGGTAACTCTACCTAGAAGACTGGAGATCCCGATATCTAAGTTCAAGGAGATAAAACAAAGTCATTGCTGACGGTTTAACATTGTCAAAAATTATTTTATGGTTCATTCTCATGATGTGACAATGTTCAGTAACCAGGATAAAGGTATAAGGTCTTCTAAATTGTTTCTAAGTTTGATATAGGGCATATCAAATAGTGTATCTATGGGATAACACCTTTAGAAACCACCTATGTGAGTGTGAAGTGTAAGTCGCTTCAACGAGAATCCGGTAAGGCCAGTTCTCTATGTACTTAGTAACAGAGATGTGTTCATGGGTGAAACGAACAAAACAATGAGAATGAAAAACAGTTCAAGGTTTTATTATGTGACTTATGTTGTCTAGGTATACACCAAAGATCAATGGTTCAAAGATATCAAATCTACCGATTGACAGAGTATATTCGATACATGTTCACTACAGAAAGTTTAAAGGGAAACCTACTTATCCATATGCGATTAACCCTTACTTACAAGATACAGAAGTTTTTAATGCATGTGTTTTAACAATAGGTTCCCCATTCATGTGGGGGATTTTAATGTTTTATCAAAATGTGATGAATGAGAAAAGAGAAGAGAAAATTGAAAAGTGGGGGAACTAATTTTGGAGAGAAAAAGAAAAGTTATTTCTCCCATATTGGTATAAGAAAGGAAATTGTTGTCCTTATATTAGGAAACACTTTGTTTTACTTCTTAAAGGGTTAAGAAGAAGGTTTCCCCTTGTGCCGTTGACCTCCGCCTCGGCTTCGGCCAATGAAACCAATGAAGAGAGTCCAAGACGCAATAAATGTTAAAGGACAACTACTTCATTTGGATCTGATTTTGTAACGTTTCTTCTTTAAAGTGAGCCTCAAACATTCAAGAAAGCAATGTTGTCTAGCGTCTCAACCTCGTGGAAGGAGGATGGTAATAGTGAGATAGAATCAATCCTAAGCAATCATACCTGAGAGTTGGTTGATCTTCCTATAGGGAACAAACCCGTGGGTTCAAAATGGATCTGTAAAAGGAAGATGAAAGATTATGGAACTATTGAAAAATATAAAGCAAGACTTGTTGTCAAAGGCTTTAGACAAAAAAAGGTCTTGATTATTTTGACACATACAGTAACTAGGATTACATCAATTCGGATGTTAATTGCCCTAGCTGCAGTATAAGGTCTTGAAATCCATCAAATGGATGTGAAAACCGCCTTCTTAAATGAAGAGCTGGAGGAAGAAATTTACATGGAACAGCCTGAGGCTTTTGTAGTTCCTGGTAAAGAAAACAAACTATGCAACCTTATTAAGTCACTTTATGGACTAAACAAGCACCTAAACAATGGCATACAAAGTTTGATCAAATCATGTTTTCAAATGGATTTAAGATCAATGAATGTGATATATGTGCTTACATTAAAGATACTCTGAATTAGGAAGTCATTGTATGCCTATATGTGGATGACATGATGATAATGAGAAAGGATATGACCAATGTAAAAGTTATTAAGTGTATGCTCGCTAGTATGTTTGATATGAAAGATCTAGGAGTTGTTGATGAAATATTGGGAATTAAGATTCTCAAAACTCCTAACGGTCTAGCATTCTGTCAATATCATTATATTCAAAAGGTACTTGAAATTTCAAGAATTTGAATTTCAAAAGGGTAAAGATCCCAATTTATGTGAACCTTCATCTTGAAAATAATAAAGGTGAAAGTCAGTCTCATTGGACTATGACAGAGTGTTGGGAATTTTGATGTATGTCATGAATTGTACACGACCAGACATAGCTTGCGCTATTAGTAAACTAAGTCGATACACAAGTAATCTTAATCAAAATCAATGGTTGGCAATTAAGAGAGTTTTGTGGTACTTAGATGATAATCAAAACTATGCTTTGTATTACAATAAATTTTCAAAAGTTGTAGAAGGATATAGTGATGCAAATTGGATTACTAGGTCAATTGAAAAAAAATCCACAAGTTGATACGTTTTCACTATTGGTGGAGGAGCAATATCTTGGAAATCATCCAAACAAACATGTATAGCTTGCCCTACGATGGAGTTTGAATTCACCGGCTTAGACAGGCAGGTGAAGAATCTGAATCCTTCAGAATTTCTTAGAAGATATTTCATTTTGGCCCAAACCAATGACCCCTATAGGCATAGACTGTGATAGTCAAGCTGCAATAGGAAGGGCTGGAAGCGTTATGTATAACGGGAAATCTCGTCATATATGACGAAGACATAACTCTAGTGAAATTATTATATTTTTATATGTAAAGTCAAAGGATAATGTGTCGGATCCACTTAACAAAAGTCCTAACTAGAGAGGGAATTGAGAGATCATCGACGGGCATGAGACAATGACCAAGAACCAGTCATCGTGGTGGTAACTCTACCAAAAAGACTGGAGATCCCAACATCTAGGTTCAAGGAGATAAAACAAAGTCATTGATGGCGGTATAACATTTTTAAAATTTATTTTATGGTCCATTCTCATGATAAGACAATGTTCAATAACTAGGATAACATAAATGGCTTTTTAATGGTTTGTAAATTTGATAAAGGTTATATCAAATAGCGTCTATACAGGATAACACATTTGGAAACCACCTATGTGATTATGAAATGTAAGCCGCTTCATGCAGAATCCGGTAAGGTCAGTTCTTTAAGCACTTACTAACCGAGATGTGTTCATGGCTAAAACGAACAAAACAATGAGAACTAAGAAAAGTTCAAGGTTTGATTGTGTGACTTATGTTGTCTAGGTATGCGTCAAAGCTCAATGGTTCAAAGATATCAAATCTATCGATTGACAGAGTATATCCGATATATGTTTACTATGGAAAGTTTAAAGAGAAACCTACTTATCCATATGCGATTAAACTTTACTTATAAGACACACAAATTTTTCATGTATGTGTTTTATTAATAGGTATTCCCCATTCATGTGGGTGATTGTTGTGTTTTAGCAAAATTTAAATGGGAAAAAAGAAGAGAAAATGGAAAAGTGGGGGAACCAATTTTTAAGGTAATCTGAAAAGTCATTTGCAAAGTGAAAATGAAAAGTCATTTCTCCCATATTATTGGTAGAACAAAGGAAATTGTTGTCCATATATTAGGAAACACTTCCTTTACTTCTTAACGGGTTAAGAAGAAGGTTCCTCCTCGCGCTGCCGTCGTTGCTCGCTCGTCCTCGGCCTCGGCTTTGGCTTCAACTTTGGATTCAGATTTGGATTTGGCAAATGATGAGATTAATTGATAAACTTTTGGACAAATTAATCAATCAATCTTGTTTATCGATTTCTTTTTTCTTATAAATTAATTCAGAATGTTAGTTAAATAACAGAATTAATTTTGGCGCAACAAAATTTATTTGAAATTCGCATGTTACGGTAACAACGATCCTAAGGGACCTGTTCCTTCCGAAAAGTCATTATTTTTCCCAAAAGGCACAGCTTTCTGGAAAAATGAGTCTGAACAAACACGCTCCTTGATGAAAATGGCTATAAAAAGGAGGTCTTCTTCGTTATTCACTAACTGGAATTTTATCCCTCTCTGCATACATTTTCTCTCAGAAACAAAATTGTCGATCGACTAAGTTTGTGTGTTCTCTTGTTACTGTTCTTACGTTCGCTGAAGTTATTGAAGTCTGAGGTACCGCTACTTATTTAACAAGTTAATGTTAGGTAGTGGAGCCTGATTAATTTTAGGCTTTCCTATTTATTCTCTCTTTTAGAATTTCCAATTTATTCTCTATTTATTCTATGTAACCAAAAATACTCTGATTTATTAATATAAATATATCTCACCGCCGTGGAAGTTTACTCACGGGGTGTTACCACGAAATATTGGGTTTTCTCTTTCTCTCTCTAGATTTCTCATCTCTTTCTCTTGAAAGTTCTTGTGTTCTTCATTCATCTAGTGTGTGTGCGTGAATTCGATCCTAACAATTGGTATCAGAGATAAAGAGATTCAACACGATCACAGAAGATGGATAGTTCGAAGCTTGGAATCGAGAAGTTTGATGGATCCGATTTCAGTTTCTGGAAGATGCAGATCGAAGATTATCTGTACCAGAAAGATCTTCACGAACCGTTGACCGGGGTGAAGCCGGAATCCATGATGGAGGAGAAGTGGAAACTCAAGGATCGCCAGGCTCTAGGGTTGATCCGGTTGACTTTGTCAAGAAACGTGGCGTTCAACATCGTGAAGGAGATTACTACATCCGGTCTGTTGAAGGCACTGTCAAACATGTATGAAAAACCATTGGCTATGAACAAGGTATATTTGATGCGTAGATTGTTCAATTTACAGATGTCTGAAACTGGATCCGTTTCTGATCATATAAACGAGTTCAATATGATTGTTAGACAACTCAATTCTGTGGATATTAATTTCGAAGATGAAATTAAGGCGTTGATTTTGATGTCATCTCTGCCCGAGTCTTGGGATACTGTTGTTGCTGCGATTAGAGTTCCCGTGGATCTGAGAAACTGAAGTTTGATGAAATCCGTGATGTTGTTCTTAGCGAAAGTATTCGCAAACGAGAAGTGGGAGATTCATCGGGCAGTGCTCTCAACGTCGATCGAAGGGGGAGAAGTAAGACGAAAGGCCAAAATCAACATGGTCGATCAAAATCAAAGAATCAAGGAAAATCCCTGAACAGATTAAACGTCACTTGTTGGAACTGTGGAGAAAAAGGGCATTTTCGGACGAACTGTACAAAGCCAAAGAAGAAACAGAATCAGAAATTTGGAGATGACAATGATTCTGTAAATCCAGCAGAGGACATTGGGGATGCTCTAATCCTTCGTGTGAATAGCCCGGTTGAATCATGGATTTTGGATTCTGGTGCATCTTTCTGTTCGTCTCAAAGCAAGGAGTTGTTTCAAAATTTCAAATCTGGAAATTTTGGAAAAGTATATCTTGCTGACAATAAAGCCTTAGAGATTGAAGGAAAGGGGGATGTTTGCATAAAGACCACCTCGGGAAACCAGTGGACATTGGAGGATGTCAGATATATTCCTGGGATCAAGAAAAATCTGATCTCTGTTGGTCAGTTGGATAGCACGGGATATGCAGCAGTGTTTGGGAAAGGTTCGTGGAAGATCGTGAAAGGTGCTATGGTAGTAGCTAATTGCACCAAATCTGGAACCTTGTACACCACTGCAGGATGTATAAACATGGCCGCTGTTGCTGAAGCTGCTTCTGGTTCATGTCTGTGGCACAACAGACATGGACACATGAGTACAAAAGGAATGCAGATGCTGGTTGTAAGAGGAGCATTAGAGGGTCTGAAGTCTGTTGATATGGGTCTTTGCGAAAGCTGTGTTATGGGCAAATAGAAAAGAGTAAGCTTCACAAAGATTCCTAGAGAGCCAAAGAAAGTGCGGTTGGAAATGGTCCATACAGATGTTTGGGGAACATTTCCAGTATCATCACTTGAACGATCCAGATTCTACGTTACCTTCATTGATGATTTCAGCAGGAAGGTATGGGTTTACTTCTTGAAGCATAAGTCAGATGTGTTTGCAACTTTCAAGAAGTGGAAAGCTGAAGTTGAGAATCGGACCGGTTTGAAAGTCAAATGCCTAAGGTCTGACAATGGAGGTGAGTATGACAAATCAGAGTTCAAGGCATTCTGTGCAGCTGAGGGAATCAGATTGATGAGAACAGTTCCTGGTAAGGGAAGGCAGAATGGAATTGCTGAGAGGATGAACAGAACATTGAATGAGCGTGCAAGGAGTATGAGGATACACTGTGGGTTGCCCAAAACACTTTGGGCGGATGCTGTGAGCACAGCTGCATACATGATCAACAGGGGACCATCAGTTCCTTTAGGGTTCAAGATTCCAGAGGAGGTGTGGACAGGAAAAGAACTCAAGTACTCACACTTGAGGACTTTTGGTTGCACTGCTTATGTTCATGTTGATCCAGAAAAGAGAGACAAGTTTGATGCCAAGGCTGTGAAGTGTTACCTCATAGGCTATGTTTCTGATCTGTTTGGTTATAGGTTTTGGGATGACAAGAACAGAAAGATCCTGAGACATTGTGACGTGACATTTGATGAGTCTGTCCTTTACAAGGACAGAGAGCAGAAGGTTCTAGAGATTACAAAGCAAGTGGGAGTTGAGGTTGAGTTGGAGAAGAGTAACCCCAGAGATGTCGAAGCAGATACTCAACCAACTCCTACTGAAGAATCTGAAGTGGAGCAAGTTACCCCTGAGCAGGTGTTAAGGAGATCATCCATATCCATCAGGGCACCAGATAGGCATTCACCTTCATTACACTATCTATTGCTGGCTGATGAGGGGGAACCATAGTCTTTTGATGAGGCCCTACAGGTGGAGGATTCGATCAAGTGGGAGCAAGCCATGGATGATGAGATGAGGTCACTTGAGAAGAACGACACATAGGTGTTGACTGAGCTACTTGTAGGGAATAGAGCTTTGCTGAACAAGTGGGTGTTCAGAATCAACACTCAACCAGATGGCAAAAGAAGGTTCAAGGCTCGTTTATTGGTTAAAGGATATTCACAAAGGAAAGGTATTGATTATGCTGAAATATTCTCTCCTGTTGTGAAGTTAACCTCTATTCGAATTCTATTGAGTGTTGTTGCATCGTAGAATTTGCATCTAGAGCAAATGGATGTAAAACCAGCGTTTTTACATGGAGATCTGGACAAAGAGATCTATATGCAGCAACCGGAAGGATTTGTGGTTCCAGGAAAGGAACACATGGTGTGCAAGCTCACCAGGAGCTTGTATGGACTAAAGCAAGCACCAAGGCAGTGGTACAAGAAGTTTGACTCCTTCATGACCAAGAGTGGATTCTGCAAAGCTGAAAAGGATCCTTGTTGTTACTTCAAGAAATACACTGATTCATATGTCTTTCTACTGTTGTATTTGGATGATATGTTGATTGCAGGATCTAGTATGAGGGAGATTAACCATATGAAGACAAGGTTGTCTTCAGCACTTGAGATGAAAGATTTGGGTCCAGCAAAACAGATGAAGATTTCTCGGGATAGATCTGCTGGCACTTTAAATCTACCTCAGGAGTTGTCCATTGAGAAGGCGCTGAGCAGATTCAGGGTTAATGATGCCAAAACCCAGGACTACTCCATTGGCAAATCACTTTAAATTGTCAAAGGAGCAGTCACCCAAGACTGCCGAGGAGCGTGATCACATGGCACTTGTTCCATATGCTTTCAGCAGTTAGTAGTTTGATGTATGCTATGGTCTGCACTAGACATGATATAGCACATGCAGTGGGAGTTGTTAGAAGGTACAGCATTGGGAAGCTGTGAAGTGGCTTCTGAGATATCTGAGAGGTACATCCAGTACTTCACTTTGTTTTGGCAAAGGCAAGGTGACTCTACAGGGTTTTGTGGATGCTGATCTTGGTGGGGATATTGACTCGAGCAAGAGTACATCCGGGTACATTTACACCATAGGTGGAACAGCAGTGAGTTGGATGTCCAAGCTTCAGAACTGTGTTTCTCTTTCACCTACTGAAGCTGAGTATGTGGCAATAGCTGAAGCTGGGAAAGAGATGTTATGGCTGGTAGATTATTTTGAGGAATTGGGCAAGAAGCAGAGCGAGAAGATTCTTTACTCAGATAGCCAGAGTGCCACACAGTTGGTGAAAAATCCAGTCTATCATTCCAAGAGAAAGCACATCAAAAGGCGATACCATTTCACTCACAGGGCAGTGGAGGATGGTGATATGTGCTTGGAGAAGATAGAGGGTGCAAAGAACCCGACAGACATGTTGACGAAATGTGTTGATGTTAGGAAACTGAGGTTATGTTAAACCTCGTTTTTTCTTCTGTAGTTGTTGCTACAGATGTTGCGGTGCGGTAAGATGTTGATGATGAAGAGATTTTTTTTGAGAATGTATTTTTTGGATGACTGAGTCAGTCTCCAAGTGGGAGAATTGTTAGGTAGTGGAGCCTGATTAATTTTAGGTTTTCCTATTTATTCTCTATTTTAGGTTTCCAATTTATTCTCTATTAATTCTCTGTAACCAAAAATACTCTGATTTATTAATATAAATATACCTCACCGCCGTGGAAGTTTAGTCACGGGGTGTTACCACGAAATATTGGGTTTTCTCTTTCTCTCTCTAGATTTCTCATCTCTTTCTCTTGAAATGTGTTCTTCATTCATCTAGGGTGTGTGCGTGAATTCGATCCTAACATTTAATCCATATTATCGATGGAGAAATTAAACTGCAGCCTCGGGTACAGTGAGGGGATTAAATTTCTTAAGAAAACACAGTTATTTATGTGGACTCGGATTAAAACTTTTCTTTCTGTTTCATCTTATTTGTGTTTTTGAATTGTTTGATTAAACTTCATACAGGTGATAACAGTGAGTACATCTAATTAACAAGTACTTGAAGGTTGAAACAAAAAACGTCAAAGTTGGTAAATTTTTAAGACTATAAGATGAACAAATAAAAAAGTTTAGATGTCATTTTCCCTGCGTAGTGCCATGATTTTTTCTATTTTTTTACTTGTCTTCACATAAGTTTAAAGCAAAGAGTTCATTACACACAAAGGAAGTTAATAAAGAGAAAGGGTCCATTCAAATTGTTGCCCGGACTTTTTACATTTGGTAATTTAGAAGCTGCAAAAAATATTTTCGAACTGAATATCTTCTTGGAGAAAGGAGGCTTTGGTAGAGTTTTCAAAGAATTATCGAGTCCATATAGGTTGATTCTTATTAAATCTTTCTTCTTTTCGCGAATAATGGATGTAACAAAGAAATTTATAATTTGGTTTGCCTCAAATCTACCTGATTCTGTTGCACTCACTAGTCTCTAAATAATATTGTTTTGCAAATCTTCATTAGGTCTGGTGAAAGGAAGCTTCTTTGGGTCTTGTTATAAAAAAAACTCAAATTCAAAAAATCCCAAGAGTTAGTACAAACAAAACTAGATTTCATTACAAAGTTTACTATATTTTAATATCTTTATTCTTAATTATGTATAATCTTATTATAACTTGTAAAATTATTAATCCTTAAAACCCAAAACTTGCAAAATGAAAACCTAAACACGTGAATTGTAGCAATCATATTATGTAAGTACACTTGTAACACCCCGTATCCAAAATAGACCAAAAATTAGATTTTTTTCATAAAAATCTGCAGGTGAAACGAACGGTGGCATCAACGGTGTGTAGTACAGACGACGGTCCTTCCTACACAACCGTCGATGGGATCAGAAATTTCCAAAAATTCAGCATGGAAAAATTGGCTAGTCTTAATCGACGGATGGACCGACGGTTCGTAGGTCAGACGATGGTCCGAAGTCCGTGACCGTCTATCAAGACCCCCATTCACCCAATCTCTAACAAGAGCTACGGATGACCAGCACGGTCCGTAGGTTAACCTACGGACCGTAGGTCAGACCGTAGCAAGCAGTTAAGGGGAAATGCAGTTGGGTTAACTTCAAACGATAATAACTATTACCACCAAATGAATTAAATGTCTCATGACCTACCCACAAATATATAATTGAATTATATTTCCATAGCCACCAACCTTGGTAAAATCATACCTCCGAGTAAAAACTAATGCCCATTTTAGTAAAGGCCTGTCGAACAGGCCCTGACGATGGACCCAACGATGGGGCATCGGGCAGACGACAAACCGTCAGTCCTTGCCGTCGTTTGGCCTAACACCAACTTCCCCAGGGGTCTTTTGGACCTTTCCCACTCTCTTTAAGCCCTAAGTTATGTCTTTTTGACCCTAAATCATCATATTTTAGTCAGTATAAGCCTAGAAACATAATTAAAACATATCCAAGTCAAATCGTTAAATCAAAACTTAGAAAATTAGAAGCAAGAGAGGACAAAAAAGTTCAAGAATCATAGTTCAAGAACGCAACAATCTCCAGCGGTTCCAGTCCCGAAACCTAAGTATTTTTCTGTGAATTTCATCACCAGGCATGTGGAATTTTACGAGTGGGTTCCTTTCACCCATTGGGTCCCTAGTTTTTAGTCAGATTCTTGATTCTCTTATCATGATTAAACCTAGGGTTTCTAGAACTTTGATAGAACTTCATAATTTAGTTAAATATATATTTCAAATCAGATTATCATGTTATTACTCAGCTTATCACATGAATTTAAAACCCTAGCTTTGTATTTCTTTAGTTCTTGAATTACACATGCTAAGTCAGATATTTTAGACAGTTCAGATATACATGTCTCAGTTATAAATGCATAATTACCAGATTAATTGTTGCATTCTCAGTTTGCATGTTTAGTTTTGAGCTATCCAATATTTACAGAAATTCAGACATAAATAGTAAATTTACAAAATTCATTGGGAGTATCATAATACCGAGTTGGACTAGGGTTTAGCAGACCCAATAGTCCCAGAACTACTAGCCAAGTAGGTTGTAAGTCCCCTCTGTGGGAAATCAGTTTAGTGATCACGCCAGCATGCCTTTATACCTTTGGCAGGGTATATTGGGTCCTCTCGATGGGCCGTATACATCGAACTCCACATTTAGCTCATATGGTTTTATTATCGGTTATTAGTAGCTCCCACAGATTAGTGAGACTCTCTGCATTGACCATTTATTAGTTTTTACAAAATTTTTAGTTTTAACATGTTATAAATTGGTCATTGCATCCAGTTAGCTCAGAATTCAGTTTAT
The DNA here is from genome assembly GCF_001406875.1 of Solanum pennellii. NCBI lineage: Eukaryota > Viridiplantae > Streptophyta > Magnoliopsida > Solanales > Solanaceae > Solanum > Solanum pennellii. Next base: position 37,513,920 of record NC_028642.1, on the reverse strand, counting down.
CATGTCAGATTATTATACTTGCTATTTTGCTTGTTCATTTATGTTTTATTTCAGCTTTACTCTATCCTACATGCTTAGTACCTTTCAAGTACTGACGCATACGTGCGTTAGATCTTCTCGTGATGTAGGTTCAGGTTCTTAGCATTCAGATCATGCATAGATAGATTTTCGATCTCTAGTTCGGCAGATTCATTGGTGAGTGCTCATTCTCCGATGACAACAGTCATGAGTTTCATTTCAGTCTTTAGTCATTTAGTTTCAGTTTTTGCTAAACTTAGTTAGTGCTTGGCCCAGTATTTCTAGTCCAGTTTAGAGGAATATTTATGACATAGTTAGTTTCAGCTTAGTAGTGATGTAATATTTCTTTGTATTAAACTCATCGGTTTTTTTTCATATATCTCAGTTTTAGAATATGGGTATTCCCCATCTCTTCATTATAATTTATGATTTAGATTTTAGATTAGTTTATTATCTTTAGTATGCTCATGATCTTGGCAGCACTTATGGTCGTAGGTTCCGTGTCCGCGTCTCGGGGGTAGCTCGAGGTGTGACAAAACCTTGTATCAGAGCACTAGGTTCAAGAATCCTAGGATTTCTAAAAAGCCGCACTAAGTAGAGTCATTTTTATGGGTTTGAAGTGCACCACATCTAATAAGAGGGAGGCTATGAAGTGTTTTAGGAAAAATTTCACTTTCTTGTTACTCTTACTGTGCGTAAGGTATGATCAAAATCCATTCTTATTTGATGTTGTGAGCTTAAATTCATGCATTCTTGTAGAGCTTAGGCATGGAATGCTAATGCACACAATTCTAATACAGTTCCTCTTGTACTAGATTAGGAAGTTCTAATGCAGAGTTTCAGAACGCCAATTGAGCTTTTGTCTTAGAGTATGACCAACTAGAACAATCAGCAGGTTTGAGTTCCTACTAATAGAAATAATCGATTAGTGGCAGCCAAAGTTTGTGATTTTGTTAGGATGAATCCGCCTAAGTTTTTAGGGTCACAAGTTGGTAAGGACCCATGAAGTTCATTGATGAGGTCAAGAAATATTTGGTGTGATGCAAGTAACTGGTAGTGATAGCCGAAATTGGCATCGTACCAGCTGAAGGATGTGACTCACATACGGTTGAATTCACTAAGTGGAAAGACAACAAACGTGACTTTGTCTTTTATAACTCAGTATAGCAGTCGAATTCAGTGTGAGTCCAGAAACCCTCAGAACCTTTCTGAGTCTCTACTCCAATCGATTACCCAGTCATAGCTAGACGGGTAGACAAAAATTGCCCGGTCACAGTCTCTCAAAAAGTCATCTCAGCAGATCTAGTAGAGTTAGAAATGGTAGAATTTGATGTCATTCTAGGCATGGATCGTTTACACTCATGTTATGCCTCAATCGATTGTAGAACTAGGATTATTTGTTTTCAGTTTCCAGACGAACCAATCTTAGAATGGAAGGGTAGTAGCTTAGCGCCTATGGGTCGATTTTTTTACCTTAAGGCTAGAAAGATGATATCTAAGGGTTATCTCTATCATCTAGTTTAGGTTATTGATTCTAGCCTTGAAACCCCAACTCTTGAGTCAGTTCCAGTATATTGTGAGTGTCCAGAACTGTTTCCAGAAGATCTTCCCAGAGTTCCTCACTAAAGGGAAATCAACTTTGGAATTGATCTCCTTACAGATACCCAGCCTATTTTTATTCCTCCTTACAGAATGGCTCCAGTAGAGCTGAAGAAATTGAAAGAGCAGTTGAAAGACCTTCTACATAAGGGCTTCATCAGAACTAGTATGTCATCATTGTAACGACCTGTTTAGTCGTTTTGAGCTGCAGATTTTATTTCTAAAAAAACTGGCTGAGACGACGGAACCCACGACGGACCGTCATGGGCACGACGGACCGTCGAGGGTGTCTCATTCCAAATACTTAGAATTCTGAAATTTGGGTACTGAAATCGACTCTCTGAACTTTGTAACGGAATGGCAGGACGGACCGTCACAGGCGTGACGGGCCGTCACAGACTCTTGGTAAAAATCTATTCTCTGAACTCTGTGACGGAGCAGCAGGATGGACCGTCGCAGGCACGACGGCCCGTCACAGACTGCGTAATCCCAGGCTGGGTCGGATTTCTGTTAGTTATTTAAGGGGCGTTTTTGACTATTCCTGCTTTAATTATAAAGTTAGAGGGTTAATGTTAATAAGTCTAATTACTTGGGGGTTAAAAGAGGTAACCTTGAGTTAATTAGTGGGATATTATTGCCATCTTTATACTTAATTATATGCTAATTAGGGTAAAAGAAAGAGGGTTTGAATAAGAAAAAGAAAAAGAACAGAAAGAGAGGGAGAACGAGTAGAGAGAGAGAGAAACGAAGAGGACAACAAGAATTTGGGAAATTTGCTTGCTTGATCACGAATCTTCGGTGGAGGTAGGTTATGGTTTATGCTATTCGTAGTAAACTCTTAATAGCGAATGATATGTATTGGGTAGTATTGTAAACCCTTCTATATGCTTAATTGTGTGCATGCATGATGTGATTTTGTATATAATTGTGATAAAATAAGCATGATGAAGCTATTGAATCCCAAATCTTGAAAAACCCTAATCTACTTTGTTAATGAGATTGAAGATGCCTTAGTATAAAAGAAGGCTTGATGAACTAAAGTAATGGGGTTGATGATGCCTTGGTATAAAGAAGGATTGATGAATTAATAGAATGAGATTAGTGGAGCGGGTGTCATGAACCGACACGTAGTATTAGGGGGACCGGGTGTCACGAACCGACACGTAGAATTAGGGGGTCGGGTGTCACGAACCGACACGTAGAATTAGGGGATCGGGTGTCACGAACCGACACGTAGAATTAGGGGATCGGGTGTCACGAACCGACACGTAGAATTAGGGGATCGGATGTCACGAACCGACACGTAGAATTAGGGGATCGGAGTGTCACGTACCGACACATAGTAGTAGGGGAGCGGAGTGTCACGTACCGACACAAGAGGAATAAAGATAAAGAATCTTGAAAGATGTTAATATACTCAATCTAATGAACCTAATTCCCAAATGAGTATGGTATTGAGGCTTGAGTCCTCATGTGTGAACTTGGCGGTGCTTATTAATGATTATAGAACTTGTTGTTGCTACACGTTGAGTATTGTAGTTGATTTATGATATTATCTGATATATACTGTTTTCTATTTTGAGTTGGCCGATGATATCTACTCAGTACCCGTGTTTTGTACTGACCCCTACTTGTATTTGTTTTCTTTGTTATTTGTGGAGTGCAGCAAACGTACCGTCGTCTTCAACTCAACCGCAACTCTAGCCAGTCTTCATTACACCGGATTTCAGGGTGAGCTAATGCTTCTAGCTTGGACTGGATCTTCTTCCTCATGTCTTGATGCCTTGAAGTTCCGGCATGGACTAGCTTTTGTTTATTTTAGCTTCTTAGAATACTCTTAGTTTAGTAATTTGATCATAGATGTTCTTGTGGTGATGACTTCCAGATTTTGGGGAATAATAGATGTTGAATTTTAGAAGTTATTGAATTGTCTTTTTATTAATGAGTTTAACTCTTCCGCACTACTTTCTGTTGATATTAAATTGAAATGTTAAGGTTTAGACTGGTTGGTTCGCTCACATAGGAGGGTAAGTGTGGGTGCCAGTCGCGGCCCGGTTTTGGGTCGTGACAATCATGGGGTGCACTAGTGTTGTTCGTAAGGAAGAAAGATGGTTCTCTCAGAATGAGCATTGACTATACACAGTTGAACAATGTCACAATCTAGAATAAGTATCCCATCCCCAGGATTGATGACTTGTTTGACAACCTTCAGGGTGCTAGCCATTTCTCAAGGATAGACCTCAGATCGGGTTATTATAATGTTAGAGTCAGACATAGTGACTTTCCTAAAACAACCTTAAGAACTCGGTATGGTAATTATGAATTTGTAGATATGTTGTTTGGACTAACTAATGCTCCTGCAACTTTCATGGAATTGATGAACAAAGTTATCAAACAGTATTTGGATTTGATCGTTATCGTCTTTATTGATGATATCCTCTTTTACTCTAGGATTGAGGAAGAACATGCAAGTCATTTGAGAGTCATTCTGCAGACTCTCAAGGATCTCCAGTTATTCACTAAGTTTAGTAAATATGAGTTCTGGTTGCAATCCGTTGCTTTTCTTGGTCATATTGTATCTAGTGAAGGGATCCGAGTGGATTCGCAGAAGATAGAAGCAGTGAAACAGTGGCCCAGACCTACCTCTTCTACAGATATCAGAAGTTTCTTAGGTCTAGCGGGTTAATACAGAAGGTTTGTTGAAGGATTTTCATCAATAGCCTTACCATTGACTAGGTTGACTCAGAAGATGGTCAAATTCCAATGGTAAGATGATTGTTAGAGAAGCTTTGCAGAATTGAAAACTAGATTGACTACACCTCCTGTCTTGACTCTACCAGAGGGTTCAGATGGTTATGTGATCTATTGTGATGCATCTAGAGTTGGCCTAGGTTGTGTGTTGATGCAGCGAGGTAAGGTGATAGCTTATGCCTCTAGAAAACTTAAGGTTCATAAGAAGAACTACCAACTCATGCCCTCGAGCTTGCAGCAGTGGTGTTTGCACTCAAAATCAGGAAACAGTACTTGTATGGTGTTCACGTAGATGTGTTCACTAACCATAAGAGCCTTCAGTAGGTGTTCACCCAGAAGGAGTTGAATCTTCGCCAGAGGAGATGGCTTGAGTTCCTTAAGGATTATGATATCAGGGTACATTACCATCCTGGTAAGGCGACTGTAGTAGCAGATGCTCTTAGTAGATTATCTATGGGTAGTGTATCCCATGTTGAGAAAAAAAGCAAGGAGCTAGTGAAGGATGTTCACATGCTTGCTCGCTTGGGAGTTCGCCGTGTGAGCATATCAGACAGCGGTGTAACAGTTCAAAATGGGGCAGAATCATCTTTGGTAGTGGAGGTTAAGGAAAAGCAAGACAGTGACCCAATCTTGCTTGAACTTAAGGGTGCAGTCCATAATTAAAGAGTGTAGGTTTTTTCTTAAGGGGGAGATGGTGTACTTCGCTACCAGGGTAGATTGTGTGTTCCTGATGTGGGCGAGTTGAGACAACATATTCTTGCAGAATCCTATAACTGTAGGTATTCTATTCATCCAGGTGCCACTAAGATGTACCGCGATCTGCGAGAAGTCTATTGGTGGAATGACATGAAGAGGGATATAGCAGATTATGTGAGTAAGTGCTCCAATTTCCAGAAAGTCAAGGTAGAACATCAGAAACCAAGAGGTATGACTCAAGAGATCGATATTCCTACTTGGAAGTGAGATGTGATCAATATGGATTTCATCACAGGGTTACATCATACTCGCAGACAGCATGACTCCATTTGGGTGATAGTTGATAGGATGACTAAGTCTTCTCGCTTTTTAGTGGTCAAGACTATAGATTCGGCGGAGGACTATGCCAAGCTTTACATCAATGAAATTGTGAGGTTGCATGGGGTTCCTTTGTCTATCAATCTCAGATAGAGGTCCTCAGTTTACCTCTCATTTCTGTAAGTCATTTCAGAAAGGTCTTGGTACTCAAGTTAACCTTAGTACATCATTCCATCCACAGACGGATAGGCAGGCAGAAAGTACCATTCAGACCTTAGAGGATATGTTTAGAGCTTGTGTGATCAATTCCAAAGGTAGTTGGGATGATCACCTTCCTCTTATTGGGTTTGCCTACAATAATAGCTACCATTCAAGCATTCAGATGGCCCCATATGAGGCTTTATATGGGCGTAGATGTAGACCTCCTATTGGTTGGTTTGAAGTAGGTGAAGCAGCTTTGATAGGGCCAGATTCAATCCTTTATGCTAGGGAGAAAGTGAAACTCATTAGAGATAGACTTAAGACAACCCAAAGTCGTCAGAAATCTTATGCATATGTAAAGAGAAGGGAAATAGAGTTCCAAGTTGATGATTGAGTTTTCTAAAAGTCTTACCTATGAAAGGGGTGATGAAATTTGGAAAGAAAGGGAAGCTCAACCCTAGATATCTAGGCCCTTACAAGATCTTGAAAAGGATTGGAAAGGTGAAATATGAGTTAGATATGCCAGCAGAATTAGCAGCAGTGCATCCGATTTTCCACATCTCATTCTTGAAGAAGTGTCTGGGTGATCCAGCCTCTATAGTGTCATTGGAGAGTATGGCGGTGAAAGATAGTCTTTGCATATGAGGATGTACCAGTTGAGATTCTTGAACGTCAGGTCAAAAGGTTGAGAAACAAAGAAGTCGCTTCAGTCAAGGTTTTCTGGAGAAGTCAGTCCGCAGAGGGAGCTACTTTGGAATCAGAAGCAGCCATGAAAGCCAAGTATCCTCACCTCTTTCCTTCCAATTCCACTATAGCTTGAGGTAATAGTTCCTCTTCAGTTTTCCAGTCATTCATGCATAAATTCATTCTTAGAATCATGTTCTTTCAGTTTGAACTTGCATTTTCAGCGTATTTGCATGTAGTCGGAACTCAATTCAGTCAGAAACTCAGTTCTCAGTGTTTAGTAGTGGGGTTTGCAACTCTCTTCCTCTATTTTCGCTAGTTTAGTCTTCATTCGAGGAAAAATGTTCCCAAGGGGGAGATAATACAACACCCCATAGCTAAAATAGACCAAAAATCAATTTTTTTCAGAAAAATCTGCAGGTGCAACCAACGGTGGCATCGACGGTCCGTCCTGCACAACTGTCGATGTGATATGAAACTCCTAAAAATTCAGCCAAAAAAAATTGGCTAAGTCTTGATCGACGGACGGACCGACAGTCCGTAGGTCGGATGATGGTCCGTAGTCCGTGACCGTTGATCGATACCCCCATTCACCTACTCTCTGACAAGAGCTACGCATTAATAGCACGGTCCGTAGGTTGACCTAAAGTCCGTAAGTCTGACCGTAGGTGGAAAATTTGCAGACAGTTAAGGGGAAATGCAGTTGGGTCAACTTCAAATGATAATATTTCGTATAACAAAATGAATTAGGTGTCCCATGACCTACCCACAGATAGATAATTGAATTATCTTTCCATATCAACCGACCTTGCTAAAATAAGACCTCCGTGTAAAAAATTATGCCCATTTTAGTAAAGGTCTGTCGAATAGGCCCGGACGACGGACCCAACGATGGGGCATCGGTCAGACGAGGGAGCGTCAGTCCTGGTTGTTGTTTGGCCCGACAGCAACATTCCTATGGGTTATTTGGACCTTTCCCACTCTGTTTAAACCCTAAGTTACCTCTTTTGACCCTAAAGAATCATATTTTAGTCAGTTTAAGCCTAGAAACATAATTAAAACATATCCAAGTCAAATCATTAAATCAAAACCTAGAAAATTTGAAGTAAGAGAGGAGAAAAGCTCAAGAACCTTAGTACAAGAACGCAACAAGCTCCACCAGTTCCAGCCCCAAAACCTAAGTATTTTTCTGTGGATTTCATCACCAAGTGTGTAGGATTTTACTAGTGGGTTCCTTTCACCTATTGGGACCCTAGTTTTCAGTCAGATTCTTGATTCTCTTATCATAATTAAACCTAGGGTTTCTAGAACTTCGATAAAACTTCATGATTTAGTTAAATATATGTTCTAAATAAGATTATCATGTTATTACTCAGATTATCGCATGAATTTTAGAACCCTAGCTTTGTATTTCTTTAGTTCTTAAATTATACATTCTAGGTCAGATATTTCAGACATTTCAGATATACATATCTCAGTTATAAATGCATAATTACTATATTAATTGTTGCATTCTCAGTTTGCATGTTCAGTTTCGAGCTATCCAGTATTTACAGAAATTCAGACATAAATAGTAAATTTACAGAATTCATTGGGAGTAGCATAATACCAAGTTGTACTAGGGTTTAGCAGACCCAATAGTCCCAGAACTACTAGCCAAGTAGGTTTTAAGTCCCCTCTTTGGGAAATAAGTTTAGTGATCACGCCAGCATGCCTTTATACCTTTGGCAGGGTATATTGGGTCCTCTCGATGGGGTGTATACATTAGACTCCACATTTAGCTCATGTGATTTTATTATCAGTTATTATTAGCTCCCACAGATCAGTCAGACTCTCTGCATTGACCATTTATAAGTATATTCAGTATTTAGTTTTAGCATGTTATAAATTAGTCAGTGCATCAGTTAGTTTAGAATTCAGTTTATCATGTCAGTTTATTATACTTGCTATTTTGCTTGTTCATTTATGTTTTATTTCAGCTTTACTCTATCCTACATGCTCAGTACCTTTCAAGTACTGACGCATACATGCGCTACATATTCTCGTGATGTAGGTTCAGGTTCTCAGCTTATAGATCACGCATAGATCGATTTACGATCTCTAGTTCTGCAGATTTAGTGGTGAGTCCTCATTCTCCGAAGACAACAGTCATGAGTTTCATTTTAGTCTTTAGTCATTTAGTTACAGTTTTTCCTAGATTTAGCTAGGTCTTGTCCCAGTATTTCTAGTCCAGTTTAGAGTCTTATTTCGGACATAGTTAGCTTCAGCTTAGTAGTGAGTTAATATTTCTTTGTATGAAACTTATCGATTTTCATATATCTTAAATTTAGCATATGGGTATTCCCCATCTCTTCATTATAATTTATGATTTAGCTTCCGCAACAGTTTATTATCTTTGGTATGCTCATGATTATGCCTACAGGGTAAGCTTGGGATCACTTCTGATCCTAGGTTCCGTGTCCGCGTCTCGGGGGTACCTCGGGGCATGACAACATGATATACCGTGATTTCACAGTATTATTTATACTTTTTCCTTAAGTTTAGTGTGTCCAAAAGTCTTTTTGTGCTAATTTTTGCATAAGTTTCTCCTTATTTGCAGGAAATTTGTCCAAAAATGAATACGGAGATTTGAGCGAAGAAATGCAGAAGAGACCACCTATGGAGCTTGTGACGGTCCGTCATGCTTGTGACGGTCCGTAGGTGGTAGCGTAGTGCAGATGCTGAAGGAAGATGGGGAAGTATGACCAAGTGTGGGGTTACGGAGTCTATGACGGTCTGTCGTGTCTATGATGGTCCGTCCTGCAGGTTCTTCATGAACTTCTGAGAAGTAGTCCCAGTACCCATATTCCAAGAGTTTAAGTGTTGTGAAACGAAGACCCTCGACGGACCGTCGTGTCTGTGACGATCCATCATACTTGCCGTTGAGGGTAATGAAGAGAGCAGCAGAAGAAACTGAACAAGTATGGGACGACGGAGTCCATGATGGTCCGTCGTGACCACGACGATCCGTCGCGAGGTCCGTCGACCCATCCGCGTTTTGACTGATTTCCAGCAAATAGAATCCTTGTTTAATTAGGTTTTTATTTTCTATAAATAGTTCGAAAAATCTCGTTTTTGAGGTCAGAGACCGTATTGTTAGACACCGTATTGTTAGACACTGTATTATTAGTTAGACTCTGGATTATTTGGTGAGGTTTTTAATTATCATTAAACTTTTTGTGAGATTCTTGATTACTTTGAGATTCTTGCAAGTGATTGTTGGTGATTTTTGATGAAAAATCAAGCAAACTTTTGGATTTTACTCTTTCTCATTGAAATAAGTACATGAATTCTTATATAATATATTTGAATATTGTGATTATGACTATGGGCAACTAAACTCCATAACTAGGGTTGTGGGAACCATAAGAAAATAATGAGGTAAAACCTAACGAAAATAACAATTCTAGTATAGTGTCTGGCATGTATTAATAATTCTTTCGCTTAGAAGTCTTTTTAACGGATTGCCAATGTTAGAACTTGCCTTAATGCTACTTGTCGGACCAAGGAGGTAGATAATAGGAAAAGAATTATCAACATAGATTTAGTGTATACTATCTAATAAGATAGTATTGATTGGTACGAGGTAATAACTAGTCAAATATCGAATACGATGCTTAATATGAGGTAAAGATAAGGGTTAGGATAGCAACACATGTAGCCGGACCAAGGTGCGGAGTGAATTTTCTAGATGCCGGACCAAGGATTTAGAAATACATAACTTATCACTTTGCATGCAAGATACTAGGAAAGAATTGTTATAGTTAGAATTATAAAGTTATGAACCTGTGGGGAACACGTAAACCCTAGTTACTTTGATTAATTGATTAAACTCCAACATTCGAAGCTATTAAGTGTCTCTTTAAATTTTGTTAGTTATTTTCATTCATTAAGAAATAGAAACCCCCCTTTTATTGTTTTTGCTTTCGAAGGAAGTAATTGACCGAACAATAGTAATAATAGGTTAAAGTTAAGTCTAAACTATTTTCCTTGTGGGAACGATCCCAACCTCACTAGTTGGGTTATTTACTTGACACGACCGCTTTACTTCTTATTTAAGAAGTAAGTTTGATTGTTGGCGCCGCTGCCGGGGATTATAGCTTTTAGATTAACTTAAACTTATTACTATAGTTTAGTTGATATTTTCTTGATTTTACTTTGTTTTATTGTTTTTGATTTGTGCAAAACCAACCTCCTTGTATGCCAAATACACGGAAAGGAAGAGAACTCTTGTTTCCCTACGATCACGAATTAGAGCGTACACTACGCAACATGAATCGAAACTTGGGAATCAATGATGATGATCAGAACCAGAACATCCCAGCTCCGGTTGATGTTCATGGTCAGTTGTTACCCGATGCTCCGGGTGAACACCAACAGAGGGGACAAAATCCCGTTCCACGGCTCCAAGCATACTACAGAGGCTATGATAACAAAGCAGACTTCGATGGGCCACTTGTATTGCCTCCTCTACCCACAGGCCACACCTTAGTTGTAACTAGTAGCCTGATGCAAATGCTCACTGCCAGAGGTTTGTTTTAAGGGCTACCTTCTGAGGATCCACATGCCCATATAGCTAAGGTAAGGGCAGTGTGTAAAAGCTGTGTAGGGAGGCCTAACTTGGACTTAGATGTAATAGGGCTCAGAGTGTTTCCTCTCTCACTGACGGGAGAGGCGGCTATATGGTTCACTGAGCTCCCTTATACCTCAATTTTCACTTGGAACCAACTAAGGGATGTCTTCTTAGCACGCTACTATCAGGTCTCCAAGAAACTTAACCACAAAGACAGAGTGACCAACTTTGTGGCACTACCAGGAGAGTCAGTTAGTAGTTCATGGGATAGATTCACCTCGTCCTTGAGAAGTGTCCCAAATCACCGTATAGATGATGAGTCACTGAAGGAATACTTCTATCGGGGACAGGATGATAATAATAAAGTGGTGTTGGACACTATAGCAGGTGGATCTTATGGGAGTGTCCTTATGCTGAGATTGCTGAAAAATTAGAGAAAAACACCTTCGCAGTGCAGTCCACTCACAACCCAGCCACAGATGAGAGTCGTGAAGAAATGGCTCAGATGAGAACTGATCTTGGGTTGGTACTAAAACATGTCACTGGGGGTGCAAAAAAGATAAATGCATTCAACTACTTGTCATAACCACCGCAACCTAATGATGAATGTTATTATGCGGAGGACACCTATGCAGTAAATGAGCAGACGGGGGGTTTCCGACCGAGCGCCCAAGGCTCAAATCATGATAATTGGCGCCAAGGTCAAGGGAACCAAGGTCCGATCTGTGGTAACTACAACCGTGAGGGTCATTATGTCCGAGATGGAAACTACAACCACGACAACAACTTCAACAGGAGTAACTATGGTAACAGAAATGATAGGAATGGGCCCTATGTCCCTCCTCAAAATCGTGAAGTTACTCCTAGGGATGGTGGAGATAGTATGGCGCGAGTTGAGGATATGTTGCACAAAATGATGAGGATATTCGATGCTGGTGATGAGCACATTAAAGAGTTAAGGTGCGATTTAGAAAGTATTGGGCAAAAAGTCGATACACATGAAATATTGATTAAGAAGATCGAGTTGCAAATGGCCCAATTAATTGCGACAGTGAACACACGGCAACCGGGCACTCTTCCTAGCAACACTGTCCAAGATCCAAAAAATGATGCGCACTGTATGGAAATCACTACTCGGGGTGGTAAGCAAACCATTGACCCACCTATGCCGTCTAATGAGGAAAATGTGAGAAAGGATGATGATAAGGTTGTAAAGGGTAGTGGTGAAGCAGAAGAGAGCACTGGAAAAAATGCAGAAGTCCATATGAAGGTAATTCCCATGCCTAGACCACCACCACCCTTCCCTCAGAGATTAGTGAAAAAGACCGAGGATGGTAAATATCGGCGTTTTATAACAATGCTGAAGCAGCTTTCTATCAATGTCCCTTTGGTAGAAGCTCTTGAACAAATGCCCGGTTATGCCAAGTTTATGAAAGACCTGGTTAAAAAGAAAAGATCGGTCAGGTTCAAGGATGATGATAGACTGCAGCATTGTAGTGCTATTGCTACAAGATCTCTCGTGCAAAAGAAAAAAGGTCCGCGTGCGTTCACTATTCCTTGTACAGTCGGGTCATTACATTTTGCGAAAGCATTATGTGATCTGGGGGCAAGCATAAAGCTCATGCCCCTCTCGATTCACAAGAAGTTGGGTTTGGGTGACCCAAAACCCACTGCGATGTGGCTACTAATGGCTGATCGAACAGTGAAAAGGCCTATAGGGATACTCCATGATGTGCTAGTAAAAGTGGAGTCATTCATATTTCCCGCAGATTTTGTTATTCTTGATTGTGAAGTCAATTTTGAAGTGCCTATTATTCTTAGGAGGCCATTCCTTGCTACAGGTAGAGCCTTAGTTGATATGGAAAAGGGGCAGATGAAATTTCAGTTGAACAATGAAGAAGCGACCTTCAACGTTTGTAGGACCATGAGGCAGAGTGGTGAGCTCCAATCGGTATCCGCCATATCCCACAAAGAAAAGATGAAGAAGGAGAATGAACAAAAAAGTGCAAAACAAGAGTTTATGGTTGGGGATTTGGTGCTTTTATACAGTTCTGGGTCGCCTAGTCTTCCGGGCAAGCTTAAATCCAAACGGACTGGCCCTTACTTGATTACCCAAGTATTCCCTCATGGAGCAGTTGAGTTAAAAGCCAAGAAGGGAGTGTGGTTTAAGGTGAATAGAGAACGAATAAAACTCTATTTTGGGCATAAAGCATCGGGGAATGAAGTGATAGAGGTATACCATCTTGATGAAGTCTGAGTAATCAAGTGTCCTCAGTCGTGCCGCGACATTAAATCAGGAGCTTGATGGGAGGCAACCCAATACTTATAGTCTTTTTAGTAATGGTGGCATTTTTATACTAATGAGTTTTAAATTTGCAGGCACATCACCAGGAAATTCTGCAGAAAATTACTCTGCAACAGTCACTGACGGATACAGCGACGGACCGTTGCGCATGCGACAGACCGTCGCATGAATCCGTTGTTCCAGGTACGTCTTTCTGTTATTTTCAAACTAGGGCACACACGACGGAACCAACGACGAATCGTCACAACTGAGACGGACCATCGTCGGGGAATCGTCGCGTCATTAATGAGGCGTACCCGACCCGACCCGACTGGAGTTTTTTTACAAAATCTTACCGTTTAAACTCCCCAACCCCTCATTTCACCCCCATTCCTTCACTACTCCCCCTATTTCCCTCCATTTTCAACTTTCAAAATCTCTCCCTCTATCAACCGATCATTGTTCCCCCAAAATTCTCCAAAGCCCTAAAAGTTATCATCTACTAGTCGGAGTTGCTGCTGTGGGTGTCTTCTTGATACCAAGTACTTTTCCATCTTGTTTTTCTCCAATTGTCAGGTATGTGTCTCTAATTTCTACTCATTTATCTTGCATTTCTTTTTATCAATTAGTTTTAGCCTTGTTCTTATTGATATGTTCATTTCATTTATATAAAATTATGTCTAACCTAGGTTAAAAATCTTCGAAATTGCCGTGTTTACAACCCTAGACATAGGTGCTTTGACATTGCTAGTTTACTAGGTATTTGGGATAGACAAATGTAGGTCCAAAACACTATACATTTGATTTGGGTCATCGGGGATGAATGGGGTACCCCCAGTTCTGTCACTGACCTACAGAACGAGACCCCGATGACGGACCATCGTACCCACGACAGACCGTCGTAGGGTCCGTTCCAAAAGCCCTAACACCCCACTGTCCAATTTTATGCAAGTGTCCTCAAACGAACATATGCGACGGACCGCCATACCCACGACGGTCCGTCCTGCACAACCGTTATGGTAGTCAGAGACCCTATTCCTGAGGGTCTCTCTCCATTTTTCTAAGTGTCCTTCAACGGACACATGTGACGGACCGTCGTCGTCTTTACGACGGTCCGTCCTGCACAAGCGTTCTGGTTGTCAGAGACCCTGTTTCTAAGGGTCTCTCTCCATTTTTCTACGTGTCCTCCAACGGACACATGTGACGGACCGTCGTACCTACGACGGTCCGTCCTGCACAACCGTTCTGGTTGTCAGAAACCCCTCTCCTAAGGGTCCCCATATTTTTTTCAAGTGTTCTCTGACGGACACCTACGACGGACCATCGTACCTGTGACGGTCCGTCCTGCACATACCGTCATACTTGTCAGAGACTCTCCTTCAGGGTTCTCCATATATACATAGTCTAAGTAAGACACGACGGACTCCATGATGGTCCGTCATAGTCACGACGAGCCATCACCAGGCCCATCGTGTTTCACTGTTACTATAGAAATGTCATTTTATTTTAATTTTTTTGTGTGGTTTTGCTTGTCTTGTTTGCCATTTCTCGTACTCATATTGATCCTTTACATGTACTATCTACTATGGCACCTAAACAAGATCGAGTGTATGCACGCGGGCTATCGAAGTCTGTCGCCCCGTCTTCCCGCGTTGTCATTGGCTTTGATGATGAGCGTGACCCCGAGTACGTGCCCCCAGGCACTTCCACCCCTTCCCGTGCTGCACGTGCAGCTAGAGCCACACCCAAAAAGGTGGCGTCCGGCGTAGTCACTGCCTCTCAGTCTGATGAGGAGCGCACACTGACCGGCACACCTTCTGGGTCAGCCACCATTGAAGAAGGAGCGTCTGGCTCCTTAGGAGTTTTGTGGTCGGAGGAAGCCTCCGGCTCTGCTGAGGTTTCTGCACCCGTCACCGCTAGAGCGTCAGCCTCGTCTGATGAGGCTGAGAGTTCAGAATCCACATCAGGTTCACCAGCTCATGCCCTCACCCCGGCTACTGAACAGCCCAACCGGTGGTGTGTCAACGGGCAATTTCAAGTCTACTCCGACGCAAAGTTCTTGAATGACAAAGGAGTTATGACTCGAACACTCACATTGGAGCGGAGGGTCCTTACAGGGAGTCTCCCGACGATGCCTGAGATCCACAATCTCTTCAGCAGACATCGCCTTGAGTGGACAGCACGTCCGTTGGGACGTTATAGTGAAGAAATGGTCTGAGAGTTCTATGCATCCTACGTAGCAACTTTCCAACCACAGATTGATAAGCGGGCTGCCCCCGCCAAACAGGCCCCACTAGAGCAGGTCCGAGTACGAGGCGTTCAGGTCGATATTTCCCTGCCTGCCATCCGCCGGTTTCTATACGGCGAGGGTGTTGATGCTAATCGGACCCCTCTCACTGCCGAGTTTGACTACCGATGGCAGATTGTTAAAGATGGCCAATTTCTGCGTGAGCCATCACTGAGAGAGACCACAAAGAGGTGGATGGCCCTACACTTTTCCGTTGATTCAGAGGGTGCCGACTGGGTGATCGAGCCAAAGGGGGCCATCAAGAAGGCCAACCTGACTTTCACGGCAGAGTTTTTGTGGTTGATTGTCCGCCACTACCTTCCCCCCACAGCAGCTGATAATATCGTCACATGGGATCGAGCAGTACTGATGGCGGCGATGATAGTCGGGTTAGAGGTGGATTTCGCGTGGCTTCTATAGGCAGTCATGCACGAGAGGGGTTTTAAGGTCACAACGACTTACCCTTTCCCGTGGATGATCTTTTCTCTCTACAGGTCCGCAGGTGTTCCTATATGGCACGTTGATCAGCTCAAGACCCCGCAGGGCACTGTTGATGTCGGCCTCATCAGAGATGAGGCCAATGAGTTGGCTCCACACAGAGGGCCACGTCCAGAGCTGCCCCCACTTGCTGACGATCTGGCTGATAGGGTAGCCCAGGCCGCACGGCTACGCAGGCGGCGTCCACTGACACTACCCCGGTCGAGTCTATCCCGGGTAGTAGCACTGCCCCAAACTCCTCTCGCACAGCCCCTCTACCCGCGCTGGTCCCGCTTGTTAGGGTCCAAAAATTAGAGGCGCAAATAGCTACACTTCTGCATCATATCCAGCCATGGATGCAGAGGTCTATTACCGAGTCAGAACAGCGCTTGGAGCGGAAAATTGTCCAGCATACAGAGCGGAAGATCGCTGAGGTTCACCAGCGCTTGGACGCTTTTGAGTTGCGGGTTTAGCGCGGCCAGCCCCTTCGGTGGATGTGTCGACTCTTCAGGCTGCGGTCGACAATCTTCGCTAGGGTGCCTGAGTCTGAGGCCTCTTCTATCGAGCCTGCTGAAGACACAGTGTTGGCGGCCCTATTCGCCACTTCAGAGATTCCACCACCTCCCCCTCGAGAGCATGCCAAGAGGCGTAGGGGTCGAGTAGAGGATGAGGCGCGAGCACGGAAGAAGGAGCGCTGTGAGATGGAGGCTGCGAGAAGAACCTCGCTTGCTGAGGAGGAGGCGCACCAAATGAGAGCAGGAGAGTTAGCGGCTGGGGCGTCTAGCTCCCGAACTGTGGAAATAGCGGGAGGCACTGCTGATAATGTTGTTGTTGTTGAGGACACCACTGAGGGTGTTCAGATTACAGAGGAAGTGGGTTCCGGGGAATCGGACCCACCAGCGTACTGATCGGCGGTGCTTTGCGCCTCAGGTTTGCTTCACCTACCACTCTAGTATTTCAATTTTTTATGCATTGGGGACAATTGCATGACCTTTTGTTGGGGGTGGGGTAAATGGAAAGTGAGTGCTAGGGTGAAGTTTGAGTAGCCCAATTCATTATCCTCTTTTGGGGTTTTCTTGCCTGTGTTCTTTTTCCCCAAGAGACTGATTACTTTTTCTGTTGAACCGGCATGTCTATATCTTCTGTACATAGTTTAATTCTGGGGTGTGATGGCTAAAATGATATCCTGATAAAATGGAAAATGATGCATGACTAGGCATTGTAATTGATAAATGTGTGGCTCTAAGAATGACATAGAGGTACACCACTACATTACCCTCAGTCAAAAATTCGAACTAGGTGTTGATAATCTGGTAGAGTGATGAGATGTCCAGTGAGTGTGAGGAAGATTTGAATAGTCCATTATTTGTACTGAGCTAGAACTTGCCTGGTTAGTCCTGCTAAAAGTAAGTTGTAATAGACAATTAGGAAAGGATCATAGGCCCTTATTCAATGTAGCCCATTTTTAGCCTAAATAAAAAAAACAAATGAAATATATCCTTCTTTGATCCAAATAATCTGAGCTTAAATTAGACCTTTCTTTTTCACCCCAACTGATCTTTTCTGGGAATAATGTGTTGGCCCTGGTCCCTCCTTGGACATGTGCACCTCAGCTTATGCCAAAAGCATAAGTTGAGAGTGGTTAATGCAGTAAACAACATTAGTTATGGCCCTGACCCAACTTTGGGTATTGTGTACTTTGACTCATGGCAAAGCCATGAGTTAAGGGTGGCTATTATGAGGAATGCTCTAGAAAGTGGGGTTGAAAGAACAAAGAGAGAGAAAGAACAAAAGTAGAGTGACTCAAGAATTAGTTGAAAGAAAAGTAAAGAGAAGGAAAATATA
Organism: Solanum pennellii; assembly: GCF_001406875.1. Lineage (NCBI taxonomy): Eukaryota > Viridiplantae > Streptophyta > Magnoliopsida > Solanales > Solanaceae > Solanum > Solanum pennellii. The sequence continues at coordinate 37,496,148 of NC_028642.1, read as the reverse complement.
CAAGAAATACAAGCAACAAAAGAAGAGAGTCACTTACACAAATGAAGAAAGAAGAGAAAATAGCAAGGTGAAAGAATATGAGAAACTGGGCAAGATAAAATGATAGAAAATTGTATGTTTAGCCGATTGATACGCTCAAACTTACTTCTCAAATAAGAAGTAAAGCGGTCGTGTCAAGTAAATAACCCAACTAGTGAGGTTGGGATTGTTCCCACGAGGAAAATAGTCTAGACTTAACTTCAACCGGTTATTACTATTATTCGGTTGATGACTTCCTTAGAAAGTAAAAACATAAAAAAGGGGGTTTATATTTCTAAATGAGTAAAAATAACTAACGCAATTGAAAAAGACACTTAACAGTTTTGAAAGTTGGATTTTAATCAATTAATCAAAGTAACAAGGGTTTACGTGTTCCCCACAGGTTCATAACTTGATAATTCTAATTATAACAATTCTTTCCTAGTATCTTGCATGCAAAGTGATTAGTTATGTATTTCTAAATCCTTGGTCCGGCATCTAGAAAATCTCACTCCGCACCTTGGTCCGGGTACGTGTGTTGCTTTCCTAACCCTTATCTTTACCTCATACTAAGCATCACATTCGTTATTTGACTCAGTTATTACCTCGTACCAATCAATACTAGCCAATTAGATAGTATACACTAAATCTATGTTAATAATTCTGTTCCTATTATCTACCTCCTTGGTCCGGCAAGTAGCATTAAGGCGAGTTCTAACGTTGGCCATCCGTTAAAAAGACTTCTAAGCGAAAGACTTATTAATACATGCAAGACACTATCCGAGAATTGTTATTTTAGCTAGGGTTTATCTCATTATTTGCCTATGGTTCCCACAACCCTAGTTATGGAGTTTAGTTACTCATAGCCATAAACACAATATTCAAATATATTAAATAAGAATTCATGTACTTACTTCAATGAGAAAGAATAAAATCCAAAAGGTTGCTTGATTAATCACCAAAAATCACTTGCAAGAATTCTCAAAGTAATCAATAATCTCACGAAAAGTCTAATGATTATCAAGAATCTCACAATACAATGTTTACCAATACGGAGTTTTAACAATCTAAGAGTCTAACTATCAGGTGTCTAACCTCAAAAACGAGGTTTTTCGAACTATTTATAAAAAAACAAAAACCTAATTAAACAAGAATTCTAATTGTTGGAAATCTGCCAAAACGCGGCTAGGTCGACGGACCTCGCGACGGACCGTCGTGGTCACAATGGACCGTCGTGGACTCCGTCGTCCCACACTTGTGCAATTTCTTCTGCTGCTCTCTTCATTCCCCTCGATGGCAAGTATGACGGACCGTCATAGGCACAACAGTCCGTCGAGGGTCTTCATTCCAAAACACTTCAACTCTTGGAATCTGGGTACTGGGATCACTTCTCTGTACTTCACGACGAACCTGCAGGACGGACTGTCATAGCCATGACGGAACGTCACAAGCTTCGTAATCCCACACTTGGTCAGACTTCCCCATCTTCCTTCAGCAGCTGCACTACGCTGCCACCTACGGACCGTCACAAGCACGACGGACCGTCATAAGCTCCGTAGGTGGTCTCTTCTGCATTTCTTCGCTCAAAATCTCCGCATTCAGCTTTGGACAGATTTCCTGCAAAACAAAGAGAAACTTATATAAAAATTAGCACAAAAAGGCTTTTGGACACACTAAACTTAAGGAAAAAGTATTAATTATACCGTGAAACCACGGTATATCAACACCCTCAACTTAAATTCGTTGTTTGTCCTCAAGCGACGCACTATGACTCACTACACAATCTTTGTACAATAGTATCCATGTTTTATCCTTTGCAATCATTTGGCTATCAATCCCGATTAATCTCATCAAATCTATGCATGGTATCACTATTAGGCTTGAATTTTGTGGGATCTGAACATGACACAGACTCACCATGCATTAACACCTATCCTCTTCAATTTCTCACCGAGGTGCTAACAATTCTGGTATTGCAACTAATGTCCTCACTTTAGAACAAAATCCTCATTTTTCACACAATGATTTCAGTTTGAGTATAAGGATTACTTTTCAACACTCGCTCTCAGAACAAAGTCACACTCATTCATACCTATTGCCATAAGCTTGCCCTTATTTTCACTGCCTTAAGTTCGCTATACAACCCTTAGGATCACGATAGGACTTTTTTAGCTTGTAACATAGGCTCAGGGTCAGGTAGGGTATATTTTTAGGTATACTTTAGTGACTTTTTGCCCTCCTTGACATATCGGCTAAACCTTCCCTTTTCTATCATTTTATCTCGCCCAGTTTCTCATATTCTTTCACCTTTCTATTTTCTCTTCTTTCTTCATTTGTGTAAGTGACTCTCTTCTTTTCTTGTTTGTAATTCTTGTATATTTTTCTTTTTCTTTACTTTTCTTTCAACTAATTTTGAGTCACTTTACTTTTGTTCTTTCTCTCTCTTTTGTTCTTTCAACCCACTTTCCAGAGGATTCTTCATAATAGCCACCCTCAACTCATGGCTTTGCCATGAGTCAAGGTACACAATACCCACAGTTGGGTCAGGGCCATAACGAAGGTTGTTTACTTCATTATCCACCCTCAACATATGCTTTTGGCATAAGCTGAGGTGCACATGTCCAAGGAGGGACCAGGGCCAACACATTGTTCCCAGAAAAGATCAGTTGGGGTGAAAAAGAAAGGTCTAATTAAGCTCAGATTATTTGGATCAAAGAAGGATAAATTTCATTTGGTTTCTTTTATTTAGGCTAGAAATGGGCTATCTTGAATAAGGGCCTATGATCCTTTCCTAATTGTCTATTACAGCTTACTTTTAGCAGGACTAACCAGGCAAGTTCTAGCTCAGTACCAATAGTGGACTATTCAAATTTTCCTCACACTCACTTGACATCTCATCACTATACCAGATTGTCAGACACCTAGTTCGAATTTAAGACTTAGGGTAATGCAATGGTGTAACTCTATTTCATGTTTAGAGCCACAATATTATCAGTTACTATGCCTAGTCATGCATTATTTTTCAGTTTATCAGGATATCATTTTAGCCATCATGCTCCAGAATTAAACTATGTACAAAAGATATAAACATGCCGGTTCAACAGAAAAAGTAATCAGTCTTTTGGGGAAAAAGAACACAGGCAAGAAAACCCCAAAAGAGGATAGTGAATTGGGCTACTCAGACTTCACCCTAACACTCACTATCCATTTACCCCACCCCCAACAAAAAAGCATGCAATTGTCCCCAATGCATAAAAATCTAAATACTAGAGTGGTAGGTGAAGCAAACCTGTGGCGCAAAGCGCCGTCGATCAGCAAGATGGTGGGTCCGGTTCCCCGGAACCCACGTCCTCTGCAATCTGGACACCCTCAGTGGTGTCCTCAGCAACAACCGCACCATCAGTAGTACCTCCAACTATCTACAGTGCGGGAGCTAGACACCCCAGCCGCTAACTCTGATGCTCTCATCTGGTGCGCCGCCTCCTCAGCAAGTGAGGATCTCCGCGCAGCCTCCATCTCTCTGCGCTCCTTCTTCCTTGCTCGCGCCTCGTCCTCTGCTCGACCCCTACGCCTCTTGGCACTCTCTCGAGGGGGAGGTGGTGGAATGTCAGATGTAGCAAAAAGGGCCGCCAACACCGTGTCCTTAACAGGCTCGACAGGAGGGGCCTCAGACTCCGGCACCCTAGCCTCTAAGATCGTGTCGATGTCTGTACGAAGACTGTCGACTGCAGCCTGAAGAGTCGCCATATCCACCGGGGGGGCTGGTCGGGCTAGCACTCTCAACTCCAAGGCGTCCAGGCGCTGATTAACCTCAGCAATCTTCCGCTCGGTAAACTGCACCATTTTCCTCTCTAGTCGCTCTTCGGACTCAGCAATCGACTTCTGCATCCACGGCTGGATATGATGCAGAAGAGTGGCCATTTGTGCCTCTAGGTTTTGGACCCTTGCAAGCGGGACTAGTGTCGGTAGAGGGGCTGTACGAGAGGAGCTCGGGGTTGTGCTACTACCCGGGATAGACTCGACCGTGGTAGTATCAGTGGACGCCTGTGTAGCTGTGCGGGCCTTGGCTACCGTATCAGCAAGATCATCTGCAAGTGGGGGCAGCTCTGGACGGTGCCCTCTACGTGGGGCCAACTCATTGGCCTCGTCTCTGATGAGGCCGACGTCAACGGTGCCCTGCGGGGTCTTCAGCTGATCTATGTGCCATATGGGCACACCTGCGGACCTGCAAAGGGCAAAGATCATGCACGGGAAGGGGTAGGTGGTAGTGACCTTGAATGCCCTATTGTGCATGACTGCCTGGAGAAGCCATGCGAAGTCTACCTCGAACCCGGCTATCATCGCCGCCATCAACACTGCTCCATCCCAGGTAACGATGTTGTCAGCAGCTGTGGGGGGAGAGGCAGTGACGGACAAGCAGCCACAAGAACTTTGCTGTGAACGTGAGGTTGGCCTTCTTGATGGCCCCCTTCGGCTCAGTCACCCAATTGGCACCCTCTCCATCAATTGACAGGTGCAGGGCCATCCACCTCTTGGTGGTCTCCCGCAGTGCTGGCTCGCGCAAGAACTGGCCATCCTTGACTATCTGCCAGTGGTAGTCGAACTCGGCTGTGAGGGGGGTCCGAGAAGCATCAATACTCTCGCCGTATAGAAACCGGCGGATGGCTGGCAAGGAAATGTCAACCTGTATGCCTCGGACTCGGACCTGCTCCAATGGGGCCTGTTTAGCGGGGGCAGCCCGCCTATCGATCTGTGATCGAAGAGTCGCTACGTAGGAGGCATAGAATTCTCTGACCATTTCTTCGCTTTATCGTCCCAACGGACGTGCTGTCCACTCCAAGCGATGCCTGGTGAAGAGATTGTGGATCTCAGGCATCGTTGGGAGGCTCCCTGTAAATACCCACCGCTCCAAGGTGATTGTTCGAGTCATCACTCCTATATCGTTCAGGAACTTGGCATCGGAGTAGACTTGAAACTGCACGTCGACACACCACCGGTTGGGCTGGTCAGTGGCAGGTGTGGGGACCTGAGCTGGTGAGCCGGATGTAGAGTCTTAATTGTCAGCCTCCTCAGACGAGGCCGACGCTGCAGCGGTGGCGGGTGCGGGAACCTCAGCAGAGCCAGAGTCTTCCTCGGACCAGGATACTCCTAAGGAGCCAGACGCTCCTTCCTCATTTGTGGCTGACCCAGAGGGTGTGCCGGTCAGTGTGCGCTCCTCATCAGACTGGGAGGCAGTGACTACGCCGGACGCCACCTTTTTGGGTGTGGCTCTGGGAGCACGCACAGCACGGGCAGGGGCGGAAGTGCCTGGGGGCACGTACTCAGGGTCACGCTCATCATCAGAGCCGATGACCATGCGGGCAGACGGGGGGACAGACTTCGATCGCCCGCGTGCGTAGGTGCGGTCTGGCTTGGGTGCCATAGTAGATAGTACCTGTAAAGGATCAATATTAGTATGAGTAGTGCCAAACAATACAGGAAAAAACCATACGAAATAAAGCATTGAAAATAGTGTGTCATTGATATTGAAACTGTATCACACGACGGGCCAGATGACGGCTCGTCGTGGCTATGACGGACCGTCATGAGGTCCGTCGTGTTTTACTTAGTCTATGTATATATAAAGAACCCTAAAGGAGGGGTCTCTGACCATCATGGCGGTCATGCAGGACGGACCGTCGTGGGTACGACAGTCCGTCGTAGGTGTCCGTCGTAGGACACTTAGAAAATTATTGGAGACCCTTAGCAGAGGGGTCTCTGACCATCATGACGGTCGTGCAGGACGGACCGTCGTGGATATGACGGTCCGTCACATGTGTCCGTTGAAGGACACTTAGAAAAAGTGAGAGACCCTTAGAAACAGGGTCTCTGACAACCGGAACGGTTGTGCAGGACAGACCGTCGTGGAGACGATGGTCCGTCACATGTGTCCGTTGGGACAGGGTGCTAGGGCTTTTGGAACGGACCCTACGACGGTCCGTCGTGTGAACGACGGTCCGTCATCGGGGTCTCGATCTGAATAGCAGTGACAGAACTGGGGGTACCCTATGCATCCCCGATGAACCCACATGGTCTTGAAGTGTTTTGGACCTATATTTGTCTATCCCAACTACCTAGGAAACTAGCAATGCAAAATCACCAATGTCTAGGGTTGTCAACATGGAAAATTCGAACATTTTGAGCCTAGGTTTAGACATAATCATATAAAGGAAACAATATACGACGAAGAACTAAGCTTATACTAACTAATAAATGAAAATGCAAGGTAAATGAGTATAAATTAGAGATACATACCTTAGAAATGGAGAAAAACAAATGCACAAGTACTAAGTGGCAAGATAGACACTCACAGCAGCAGTTTCCACTAGTAGATAACACTTTAGGGCTTTGGAGAATTGTGAGAGGGCAATGATCGGTGGGGGGAAATGTGGAAGTTGAAAAGAGAGGGGAGATGAGAGGAATAATGAATGAATGGGGTGACATGAGGGGTTGGGGGGGTTTAAACGGTCAGATT
>NC_028642.1:37486966-37487336 GCF_001406875.1 Solanum pennellii | reverse complement strand
TTGCCGTGTGTTCACTGTCGCAGATAATTGGGCCACATGCAATTCTATCTGTTTAATCGTAATTGCATGTGTATCAACTTATTGCCCAATACTAGCTAAATCACTCCTTAACTCTTTAATGTGCTCATCACTAGCATCGAACCTCCTCATCATTTTGTGCAACATATCCTCAACTCGCGCCATACTATCTCCACCATCCCTAAGAGTAACTTCACGATTTTGAGGAGGGACATAGGGCCCATTCCTGTCGTTTCTATTAGCATAGTTACCCCTGTTAAAGCTGTTGTCACGGTTGTAGCTTCCATCTCTGACATAATGACCCTCACGGTTGTAGTTACCATAGTTCCGACCTTGGTTCCCTTGACCTTGG